>NC_072452.1:4165813-4355813 GCF_027596085.1 Anoplopoma fimbria | reverse complement strand
GAGAGGGATGAGCGGAGATAAAAAAACCAGCAGCAGCTGTTTCCAGCCCATTAAAATGTAATTAAGGAGAACCTCATTACAGAGAGAGACAGGGAGAGCGATGGGGAGATCGAGAAATAAACTGTTTTCTACTGTCTACTTTATCACTCATCCGGACAGAAAATCATCAGTTTATTTCAAGTAAACACTTTGAAAGAAAAAAAAATAAAATCCTGTCTATTTTTATGATGCTAATTAGATTCGAGTAGATCGTTTGGCAGAAAAGACATAATGTTCTGAATCTGGTTTGGTGCTTGAAAGTATCCAGTGTAATAATCCCTCTTCCCAGTCAATCAGTCTTTCTCTAAAGTGTGGGATTTCCGTCTCATCTGCCAAACAGCAGCCGCTGTGAGATGAAAAGCAATTTCTGAGTGTTGAAGGCGGTTTGTTTGATTTTACTCAGTGTCTGATAATAAAAATAAGTCTTTGTTGTTTTTTTTGGTTTGTATTTGTAAGTTTTGCATCAACTTTAAGGCATACATTCTTATCCAGAAAAATTGTGTTTGCATTTGGCGGATGACTGAGACTGTGTGTTCCTTTTTCCCGATGCCTGCCAAAGCAGCAATATTGAGAAAACTTTGGATTTTTTGCCAATACTTTATTCATCTTTCTGTCTTTCTAAAGAGGATGCTGTATTTGGTGGCAGCAGTAGAAAACACACCTGGAAACAGGATATTCTGATTCAGAGATACGCTGCGGGCTGCAAGTTGTTCTAATTAACTTCTGCTTTTTGTCTAAATAAGTATAATAAAAGTAATATTTTACAATACTATTGTTGTATTATTGATCGAATACATTTTTTATGGATGAAAACAGTATGTAATAGCAGTAAATACTGCTAGAAAACAATAGCATAATACTACCAACCCTTCACCACAGCCATCACAATCACACAGGTTTAACAAACCATCAACATGGAACCACAAAAACACGCACAGACACATATATATATATATATTTAATAATAGCTCCCACACGGATGACTCTCATTTTCTCTTCCTCTGTCAGTAAATAGCATCATCCAACCTGAGACAAACTGAGAGAGAACACGCCAGAAGACACAGACACACACAAACTCTCATAAACACACACACACACACACACACACACACACACACACGTGATTAACACACACAGGTGCAAATAAATAAACACACCCATAAGAAGGGACACAGGAAGTTGTGCACTGGAAAGCACGCGCACACACACACACACACACAACACAAATACTTTTTAGTGTTCTTATTCAATCAAGCAGTGTGTGTATTAAGGCATGAGTAGGAGACGATGCTGGAGGCAGAACAGTACACTCTGTGTGTGTGTGTGTGTGGTTGTCTAATATCTAGGGCACAGCAGTCTTGGGGATATTAGTGTTTTTTAATCGAAAAATGGTCAGAAGGGAAAAGAAGAGGGATAAACACATAGATTACCCAGATACACACTCAAAATGATGGCATATAATAAATGTTGCAGCAACGGCAACAAGGGAGAGGAGGCTGTATTGAAGTACATGATATTTTACACAGTCATTTGGTGAAAGAAAAATGAGCTTAAAGTGACTACAAATCAGTTTTCAGTCATAATAAAACAGAGTAACTCAGGGGATCAAAACATACTCCACTTTTGCTTTCTATCCCTGTTAGTTTTTGGTGGAAACAAAATCTTCTGAACCGCATTAAAGTAAAGTAGGGCCAACTTTAAATGGCACTCAAGAACAAAATATTCACCACAATGAAGTCCTGCAGCACTTCACATTGTTCTGTTGAATATTAGAGATGCAGCGACTCATGAAGTTGGATCAGATATGAGTACCAATCGGACACCATTATATTCATAAATAACAATTTAGTATGTTTTGTTTTTACAATGTTAGGTAAGCAATGTTTAGGTCAGGCCTGATGTATCGGCCGACAGCCAGAGCCCAGGTAATGTATCGAAATCAGAGCTGAAAAAGTTGGATAGGTGCATCCCTATTGATTGTTTTGTATTGATTTGAGAAGTGGATTTATTTTTGTCATCCGAGTTTGAGTTAGAGTTTTTGTAACGTCGTGGAAGCTTCTTAACCAACCTGCCATGTGGTTTGTTACACAGAACCGTCTGAGTATCATCCTTTAGTAAAGTCTGCAGTTTTTCAAGACTTCATGTGCTCTTTTCAAGTGGTCTAAGCCTGTAAAACCAATTTACCTTTTAATCACGTAGACGCAACGTGTCAAGATGTAAACACAACATATTATCAATTCATAAAGTTGTTATAGCTAATAGTTGCTTAGTTACACATCCAGCAGTTAGGGAGCCACAGAACATTCATTTGGAGTTTTGTTTCTCGCATCCTGACAAATGTTAGTCCAAGATTCAATTTTCTACAGCTCCGTTTTGGTCTCCACCTCCTCAGGAAATATATCAGACTGTTATGCTTTCAAATGCTCCACCATGTTCTCGAGCTAGTTACTAATTTCATTCTCTGAATGACGCTGAAATCTCCATCAAGCTGAGGGATACTGCAAAGTCGAATTATAATTCTCTGTGGGTTCATCACATATTCATTTGACTTATTTCTAATACAAAATTATTGATTAATGCAGCGTTAATGCACCATATATAGTATGCAAAGATATTTGTTTTATCAGTGTAATTCTGTGAGCATCATTCACACCTGTGTGTATGTGATTAAAACACGTGTGTGGTAAAACTTTAGTACATTTGTTTGTACGATGCAGATCCCAGTCTTTTCTAGTTTTAACTTAAACTGTCAGGTACCTCTCTAAGTAATGGTTTTGCCAACTCTGTGTGTGGGTGTCAGTGTGTGTGTGTGTGTGTGTGTGTGTGTGTGTGTGTGTGTGTGTGTGTGTGTGTGTGTGAGTGAGTTGCCCCAGGAAGGAAGAAGAGGTTCAAAGAGCATCTGAAGCCTTGATTAAGGGAGTGTGTAATCAGAACTGAAGACCAGCAACAGTCTGATGCTGCCTGGAAGGGCCCGACACACAGGAGGAGAAAATAGCTCGGGAAATAGCTCAACACACACAAAGTGAAACAAACCGACAACACACACACAGATAGCAGTAATTCTCACAAACTGCTACTTGAGCTAAACGCAGGCGGTGTTGAGGAGACAGAACTGAGCAGTGATCAAAGAAGCTCTTCTTTTTTTTAGATGCAAGTGGAAGTCATGACTGGATTTTGTGGACAACCGTGAGCCAAAATGTGTGTTTCACTGGTCACACACACCCCAATGGTGATTGTTCATCAACCTGAGAGAGGTTGGCTTTTAGGTCAGCCAAAATGTTAAATTAACTTCAATGAACTGAAAACACACTGTGAAAAAGTTAAAGTGCTAAGGTGAGTAATAAATCAAGAAGTAGGCCCATTTTCTCATAGATTGGAGCTGTGTGTTTCTCATCTATAGTTCCTCTCCAGCCAATCACAGTCCATCTGAGGGTACATAAAGGCTGAGGAAAATGTTTATGTGGACTATTTTGTCAGGATTAAGTCCATCCCTCTATTGCATGTTGTTTTCAGGGTAATGTCGGAAAGATAGTGGTTTTGCTGTAAGATTTCAGTCAATAAATTCATCATTTTAACAATTTTTTCTATCTTAACCACTAACTTCAACTGTCTGCCAGAAAGCCCCAAAGGGAGGCTGCCATTTTTGTTTCATTACTTTTTTCTTTTTTTTTTTTTTTTTTTTTGTTGAAAGTAAATTAGGTTATTCTTTTTAACATTGTGATTTTATTTCTTTTCATATCTGGTTGGTTTGCAATGTAGACCAGGGCCCTCCCTGAAGTTAAGATGTATATATCTAGCATTAAAATATTGAGTATATATGACAAATTGAATATGAATTATAACAATAATTAAAACATAATTAAGACTTATCTTTCATTAGAAAAGGCAAAAATAGCACGCCATTGTTAAAGCCCCGCAAAACCTGCATTACATGGAATGAAAAGTGTGTCTCATGCTTCTTGGTCTCAACTCTATTCTTAATGAGAGTCAAGAGAGTCAAGAGATTAATAAACAATTGCATAAACTGTCTAATCTCACTTTTTAAATGAAAACAGATTGACTCAACACTTCTTCTTTAACAAAGTTTAGTTGACCAAATCCAACCATGTTGGTGGCAAATAAGAAAATGCATCATTTTGGAACTCCATGATGTGCTTTATCATGGAATATTAGGAAATGTGTGTCTTGAAATCAAAAATAAACGATAAAACTGTTCTTATAATCTGCGCTCAAGATAAAAGCTGTAAGATAATATGCACAGCATGTTTTAGTTGGTGCTCCATCCAGACAAGAGTTTGTAGACACTTATTTTTAGTCTATTACACAATGACAAAGTTTCATAACACGCGAGTACGGAGGAGTGAAGTGTCTCACTTCCAGTTGCTCAAGCTGAATTTAACTCTTGAACTTGGCTCCTTTGCCAGCATCAAGAATAGTTCCCGCCATGTAAACACTCCACACTGAAGACTCTCATGTATTTTGGGGGCATTGGCTGTTACCCTTTTCGTTATCTTGTTCCCGTGTGAAATGCCTCCAAACCCTGAAAAGTTATTTTGTGTTAAGCTTCATCTTCAGAAAACAGAGAGTTCAATGTCAGCTGCAATTTTCCTCCCTCTATGTTTTTTGTTGAATCCGTTTGATTACAACCGAAATTACAACCGAAATCTGGCCCTCTCTCTCACCCTGTTACATGTTCTCTGCCTCTCTCGCCCCAGCCTCTTCAGTCCCGCTCTCCCCGAGCCCCTCCGCTCATCAATAACACCGCTGTAATACAGCGACACAGACAAGAAAATAGATATTGTTTCTGCTCTTGTGTGTGTGTGTGTGTGTGTGTGTGTGTGTGTGTGTGTGTGTGTGTGTGTGTGTGTGTGTGTGTGTGTGTGTGTGTGTGTGTGTGTGTGTGTGTGTGTGTGTGTGCATGGACAAAGAGTGAGTGCATGAGGAGGACTAGAGCTATAGACAAAGAGAACGATTGCAATGTCTATGGAGACACTAAGATCACATTTCAGCTAATAGTTTTCCAATCTTTCTTTCTAAGACACAAGTTTAGTCAGCTGTTTGTGTGTATGTGTGTGCGCGGGTATGCGTGTACACAAACAAATAGCAGTCCATGCATTTGTGTAGAGATTCCACTACAGTGAACATGATGGCTTTTCGCTGATATCTCTATTGCTGTTGCAATCACCAACTGTAGTCGGCTGAGAAAAGTAATCTGTTCCTCCATCCCCACCTGTGTGCGCAGGGCAGATATTCTTCACGCACACACACATATATGCCATAAACACAAGAAACCTAGCAATACCAAGGCATTGATTGACACTCGTACTGGCCTTATAGACAGCAATATGTAAAATTAAAGTGTACCAAGCGACCATAGAGACAGAGATTCTGATTTACACTAAATGCAATCAGTGAAAGACTACGTGCACAATCCAGATATGACACGTTCACTTGTCGAATCCTTGATAAGGGATCTTCATAAGGGCTAGTATCTGCCTGTACTGTACTTTGTGTTCTCCAGTGAAAACAAGCTGTAGATCTTTTTCTTGAAACTGCCTTCAGACCAAAGTTGGCAAGAAAAATAACACTCTGCAGGTGGGACTGGAAATGTTGTGGGCGGCAAAAGCTTTTGGAGCTGACTTGGCTGTAAGGCGAACAAAGGGAAATAGTTGGCTTCCTTTCATGGAGCACATTGTTGCTAAGTTCTTTCCTTCTTGTTGGACACTTTCTACAAGTAGCCTGGACTCGTGTCTCATGACTTGAACTCAAGTCAGACTCAGAGAGTAAAAACGAGAGCCTGGCTAGCCCAAATTGCAATCTAAAAGTTGGCACGAGACATTTCTAATATTAACTGATTAAACTTTAAAATTACATTTAACTTGGAGAAGGGTGCATAATAACTTGCTTATGACTCAAAAGACAAAGCTTAAGACTTTGACATTATTCGGGACTTGTTGATCTTGTCATTGCGGGGATTTGATACTTGATATTAATTAATTTGCTTTATCCTGTTGATGGTATTTCAAATTCATAGGAGCTAGCCAGACCTCACACTGGCTTCATCGGTCGCATTTTCTTAAATCGAAATGAAGGTGCAACAAATTTGCATCACTAGATCAACAGTGACCAAGTATACCTTATAGAAAATAATTGGTGAAAACGTGAGGATTTTTTTGGGGCAGGCCTAAAATCATGGCTCGATGATGCACTGGAGCTATCCTTAGCATAACCTCTCCCTTGACACTATCTGACAACTAGAGCACATAGCATCAGTGGTTCTGCAGCTCAATCACCAGTTGCAACACTTACTCAGTAAAGCCTACAGTTAGCTAGTTAGCATTTGGCTACTGGCCCCTTACCGGCCCTCTCTGTGTGTCATCTGGGCTGTGCATGAGAGTGTGTTGCATGCATGTTCCAGTAAATGACTCATTTCACGGTTTGATCTGATTGATTATTCTTTTTAAATTGTATCCCCATTCAGGTTAGGAGGATTAACCCAAAAGTTAGTCATATCTGCCAATTGGGCTTCTCTGGCGCAAATTTTCATGATTTTTAAACCCAATGTGTATACTTGACCACTTTTTTTAAAGTGGCCCTATTATGCTTTTCCACTTTTCCCCTCTTCTGTAGTGTGTTATATATATTTTTTTGTACATGTAAAAGGTCCGTAGAGTGTAAACCTGGAGTCAACGCCTAAAAGGAGTTACCCTCCCCCTCAGAATCACTGCTCCTGAGCTGCCTGAAACGGCTCCATTGAATCTATCCTTCACTTCCGTAACTTTATAAGGTCACAATGTAACGGAAGTCACGTAAAACTCTGGCTAATTTTGCCCGCACTCGAATAGAAAATAAAAAGATAGAGTTGAAGTTCATGTCTACCATGGTGTAGTGGTTAAGTCAGCAGACTGTCACACAGGAGACCTGGGTTTGAACCCCACTGTCAGTACCTGATCCGCTCCAGCTGCCCGATCCGTTCTGCGCATGCGTAAAAGTCAGTGCATGCGCAGAATGTAACTTTTTTTACGACACTGCCTGATCCGTTCCACGCATGCGTAAAATATTTTCGTTATTATTTGCTTTGAGTTATAATTGGTTGTGACTGAGAAGGACCGGACCTGGACCCGAACCTATTGACCGAACCGACAAAAACTGACTTTTTGTTACTCTTTTTTTGGTGATCGAATTTGAAATTTGAAGCTATGCCATTATTTGAGAAACATTGGCAGAAACTTCTTCTTCTACAGACAGTCATATATAGAGAGTTCATATTCGGTAAAGATATATATGTATATATATATTCATATTCATATTCATATTCATATAGGCACATATACAGTATATGGGTAAATTGGTATTTATATTTTAGTTCAGGAGATCGCGGTAATCCATGTCAGGATTTAAGGATACTGATGGCCGTAAAACAACTCAGAAGAAGAAATCCTTCAAATGTTCACACATGCGTGGTACAAATCGGGCAGGAATAAGTATGCACATGCGCAGAACGGATCGGGCAGCTGGAATGGATCGGGTACTGACACCCACTCTGATATATTGTTTATTTGTCATTCTCTGGAGGGAGAGTTTTTTGAAATGTGAAACATTGACCAATCACAACAGAGCGGGCTAGCTGACCAATCAGCGCAGACTTTGCTTTCTGGAGGGAGGAGCAAGCGCTACAACGGAGCATTTCAGCGAGACGGTGAGAAGAGGTGCCGCAGGACAGCAAAGATGAGAAAAACAAGGAGGATTATGAGCATTAACGCATGTAAACATGTTGTATCTGTAACTTGAGATAAAAATATGATCCCGGAAAAGAGCATAATAGGGCCTGTTTAAGCATTCAAATTTGGTTATTTTGTAAAAGACACATGTTGCTGTTGTAGTGTGACAAACTCAGAACACATACAGCGGGTAAAATAAGTATTGAACACGTCACCATTTTTCTCAGTAAATATATTTCTAAAGGTGCTATTGACATGACATTTTCACCAGATGTCGGTAACAACCCAAGTAATCCATACATACAAAGAAAACCAAACAAATAAGTTCAGAAATTAAGTTATGTGTATTAAAATGGAATGACACAGGGAAAAAATATTAAGAAAACATCAAGTTGGAAACCAATTCTTATCACCAATCCTGGCCAACCAGTTTGAGAGCATTAAGGGTATTGAACCATCAGATAATTTATTGCTTGAGCTTTGAAAAAAAAAAAGTGATAAAATCTGGAGTCTCAAAACCTCACAGGACTTTTTCCTTGACACACAAACCCATACATTAGCTGTACAAAAGCTGAAATTATTATTCAACCATTTGAATAATAATTATTTAAATTTTAACACACTTGACGATGCTTTTTCATATTCGCCATAAACCCCTTGAGGCAACAACAACGACTGTCTGGGTTGTGTCCTAAAAGCCTTTCGGAGCCTTTACACCCACCGCTCAGCTATTAACGGTACATAATACAGCCTCATTTACATTCAGGGTCTTTAGGCTAAGGAGGCTGTAATAGACAGTGACGGTATATATTACTGGTCTGCTGCTTTTCATTATGCAGCTAATGATTCCCTGTCAAGTTCTATTGTAAATGAACGAGAGACAAAAAAAGAGAGTGGGAGGGCAAAGACGCAAAGACAAGGGGGAGAGAGAGAGAGAGAGAGAGAGAGAGAGAGAAAGATGACATAAGTACAGACTAAAAATGTTGGGAAATTAGCTGAAACTGTGCTGCTTCAAACCTTTAAAGGGGAACTATCATCATTTGCAGGTTCATTCTTCTATTTTGGGTTTCTACTCAAACATGTTTACATGTTTTAACGTTCAAAAAGTACAATATCTTTCTCATACTGTCTGACTGAATATACCCATAATCACCTTCTTTCTGAAACACTTCACTTAGGCGCCTATCTATTGAAGCCTCACCTCCCGAAAAAGCCCAGTCTGTTCTGATTGGCTTATAAGCCAAACACATGATTTTTTTTTATCAGATACTTACATCATTTAGCCTAGCTCTGTACTGCCTTAAGCAACGCTTATTTTCCAAGTGGCCAAACAAATTTTTACAGCACAATTTAATTGTCTAAGGGGCTAGTTTGGCATTTTTGTAAATGAGCTTATTTGCTTTTTTGCACTGCTTAATTGAGAAAATAAATAATACAGTAATGAATGTGGGTTAGGTACAGTGTGAAGATAAAACTGGAAATGATAGCTTAGTTAACTGTTAAGATGTTCCCAAAAAGGAGATTTGTTTAAAATAGGGTTTATCCTGGTGGAAATATTTGAGTAGGATAATCTGTGATAAATCACGCTGCAAAAAGCTTTTTTAGCTATATAAAATGAATGCACTGTAATTGGTATCCACATTATCCTGAACAAAGAAGTATGAAAACCAGAAGAAAAAATGTATCCAGGAGACCGCTGTTGATGCTCTAAAGTAATAACACTTCTGTAGTTACTTTAAAACCAAACCATGATATTTTCCTAAATCTACCTAAGTATTTTTGTTGCCTAAACCTTACTAAGTATTTAACGATCTTTACCTAAATCTAACTAAGCAGCTTTGTTGCCTAAACCTAACCCTAACCCTTTTTTTTGTCAGGATACATTTGGTAATTGCATAATCCTCCTTCAGTTACTTAGCAACAGCCGTGGAGCAAGGCAGTGGACCAAACATGGCGGTAGGTTAACACTGCAGCCTGGTCACCAACTAACACTATGTGCAGCCCTGCTCCGGTCTTAACAAGGGGACTATATCATTCTGTCTAATTAGAATGCCAATAGCGAATCTCCCCGAGCGAATACGCCTGATACACACGCTCACGCACACAAACACATGCATTCATGCACGCACACGAATACGGCTCGCATTATTCACTGGTAATTACAATGTCAATACGCAGCTACGCAGCAGTGTGGCCCTCACACTAGCCAACGTTTAGACGCATAGGCACACACTCTCTCCTTTAATTGCCCTTCAGTCAAATGCTTTAGCACTTACTTCTACACACACACACACACACACACACACACACACACACACACACACACACACACACACACAGTCCCAGTTGTGCATTGGTCCATTCAGACTCCCCATGGAGTGAATCTGCTACACTCTTAACAACCCCTACAGGGTGTTTTTTATGCACGCAAACACACACATATGCCCACACGCAAGGACGCAGACTTTGGTAGCGGGTTCATCAGTGTCACATCCTGCTCTTTTTTTAACATCCCCCTCCCTCTCTTGTCTTCTTCCTCTCTGTCTTTTCCCCAGAGACTGACACATTGAAAAGCCATTTACTGACTGTAGCTTAACTACAGTTCACTTTTTCGTCTTCCTCATCTTTCTTTTTTGGTCCGCTTCGCTCTCACTTCTCTGCGTTTCTCTCACTGCCTCCGTTTATTCTTCATCTTTTTCTCATTTTGCTGCCTTTCACATTTTGCATTTCCCTCTATTTCTCCTCTTCGCATCTGTGCAAAGTGTCTTTTCTCCCTGTTTCTCTCTTTTTTTTTTTTTTTTTTTTACATCCTTTCATTATTTTCTGCTTTGATTGAAGTCTTTTTGACTTCAGGGTCACACAGGAAAGCAGACACAGCTGATCACTTTAAATCTCTTTTCACCTGGGCTACAAACTCCTGCTGTGCAGCCAAACTTTGTTCAAACAGAACTTTATTTCAAAGAGCCCCCCTTAACAACAAAATCGGAAAATCGTTTTTTGCTGATCTCAACTGGCTTAAGGCTGAATGTCCATTAATTGTTTGTTTTTTCTGACTGCTAGTGTCTGTTTATTTATTGTCCTAATTAGAAGAGAGCTAATGCACTGCACCCAACGTCTTTTTTCAGAGCGCCTAGACATTGCGTCGCTGCTGTGCTTCTATTTAAAAATCTTTGTCTTTTCAGAAAGGTTCTGGTCACTGTCTTCTTCAGCAACCCTGTGTCTTACAAAATGACGTCCCCATTCAACTATATGCATTTAGATGGAAATGCATTTGCTCCCGGATTGCAGTTGCAGTTTTAAACACGTTATTAACGTTATAAATTTAAACAAAGCAAAACAAAAACACAACAAAATAACTAGTTTTATGTTTAGGCAACAAAACTGCTTTGTCCGGTTTAATAAATGTGTGTCGTAATCGGTCTGTTACGCTAAGTTACGGACGTGAATTAAAACCCAAAGAGACCCTTCCCTACTTGATCGGACCACATCCATCTATGTTTTGTGACGTCACGGTTGTGACACCATCGCTGTCAGAGAAATCTGACCACGGACACACACAGATTCACAAGGTGAAAACAATACCAGTGTGCTTCAAGAAGGCCTGACATCACTGCTGGGAGTGGTTACAGGTGGGACACAGCACATTTCTGACCAGACCCACTCACCACACTGTAAAACATTATAAATTCAGTGGAATCAACCAAACATTTCTCATTAATTAATTTGAAAGATGTAGTTTTTATTATTTTCTATTATGTCACAATTTTAGCGTTGTACCACTTAAGAACTTATTAACATGCTTCCTTCTGACTTGAAGTCCTTTGACTTGGAATGATGAGTTGAATGAAAGTTCTGCAGAACGTTCGGTAAGTTGTAAGTTTGTATGATACTGTCATACCCCATAGGATAAGATCATTTTTTTCCAAATTCAAGGTGAATACAGGA
The DNA here is from genome assembly GCF_027596085.1 of Anoplopoma fimbria. Lineage (NCBI taxonomy): Eukaryota > Metazoa > Chordata > Actinopteri > Perciformes > Anoplopomatidae > Anoplopoma > Anoplopoma fimbria. The sequence goes on along the minus strand of NC_072452.1, from coordinate 4,344,108 downwards.
GAACAAGCATGTAAATGGGTTAACTAACAAGCTTTTTGAACAACAAAACCTGCAGCGACACAGGTGTTTTCAATTGTTTGAAGTAAAGTGGAGCTTAGTTGGGACAACTCATTGTCACACTAATGTGTCAAGTAATTCAGCTGGGTCAGTGCTCCAAAGCTTCAAAAACTATGACGCTCCAAGTATCCCTCTTGCTTCAGTGACGGCGTGTAAATATATGTTGGTTTAGTGTTTTTTTACAGAAAGTTAGGTTTGGGCAACAAAACCATAAGTAATGATTAGATAAAAAAGAGTGTGGTTGATGTTATCTTGACTGACTAGCGCCATCGTCACGTTGACGAATGGGGAACAAGAACTGGTTGGCAGGGAATTAAGTGATGTCACCATAAGAAACTTAAAGATTCAAATTGTCCCACCCAAAAGACAGCGTAAAACGTCCGAACGCCCACTGAGCCCTATTATCAGCCGTGTGGGTGAACCAAGTGTCGTCTTAAAATATGTTATTTTTCTACTTAAAAGATCAGATCTGTTCATTTCCTAGGATTAAGCCACTAAGTAATCTGACCCGACAATGCTCTGACTGTTAAATGAATGTGAACAGCCGATTGGCAGTCCTGAGACGCTCGTAGCTTCGCATAAACCGGATTGAAAATCTAGTTTTCTATTCAATTATCTGCTGCTTTGTGCTCCTCACTCCTCTCCTCTTTTCCCCATTGTTCTCTCCCCCTCTCCCCCTCTGTTCCTCCTGCCCGCTCCCCTCACTTTTTTTTTCTTATTCATCTCCTGCTTCTGCATCCCCTTTGCTCCTCCTTTACCCTCTGCTCCTCCCTTCATTTCTCTCCATCTCATTCCGCTCCTCTTGATTATTTCATTTCGAGTCATATTCTTCCAGCGTCTCTCAGCGCTTCACCTTCTTCTTTCCCTCCACTCTCTCCCCGTCCCTGCTCTCCCCTTCCTCTGATCTGCTCTCCTGGCTCCGGCCCAGTTAAATTACCAGTTCTACAGAGCGATGGTGACAGAGTGCAGAACTTAATTACACACTGGCTGACAGCAAGGACTTTGTGTTAGATGTTCTCTTTGTCTCTCTTTTTCCTCTCTCTCTCTCCTTTCTGCTCTTCCCCACACCCCTCTCCCTCATCATGTTTCTCTCTTTTTCTTTTGGTTCCTTTTCATTTCTTTACTTTTTGCTCTCCTTCAACTTTTCTCTTTGTCTCTCGCCCTCTAATTAAGGGCTTGTTACGTGCTTAATATTGGGTGGCGCAGTTTAGGGTGGGCTAGATGGCTGTATGTGGAAGGGTGGGGGTGGTGGGGGGTGTTACAGTGTAATCAGGCGCCAACCTCCGGGTCTGAAAAATTAAGCCAATGCAGAAGTGTCTGAATTTCCCTGTCATCTCTGGCGTTGGTGAGGCCAACGATTGCAAAGTCCTCAGAGAACTTTTGCAGGTGGCAGTTAGCAGAGTTGCGTGTGAAGTCCGAGGTGTATGTGGTGAAGAGGAAAAAAAAAGATTTTTTTTCTAATTGCAAGCAGTGGTTGAATCGTCTGGTTACAAATAAAAGTCCAACAAACATAAACATGAACTAATTGTCTCAATCTCTGGCTGCAAGTCTTCTTCAATACAATTTACAGTCAAAGAGACCATAAAGAAGTGTGTGATTTAGGGCGGGGCTACCTTTTGATTGACAGGTTGCTACCAAGGCACTTTTGTCGTAGAACTTAACCTTTTCAAAGTGTGCTTTCAGTTCATTAAAGTTAATTGCCCGAGAATGTCTTATTCAGCATTCTCTTTTACTAAGCTCCACCCTCTCATGTGACTTCTACTTCCAAAAATCAAGATGGTGTCGGCCAAAATTCTGAACTCGAGGCTTCAAAACCGTAGTCCACAAACCAATGGGTGATGTCACGGTGACTATAGGTCCATTTCTTATATACAGTCTATGAGTGTAATTTGCACAGTGAGTGTTTGGTAGCCAAGTCTAGTTCAAAATCTATTAACAGGAACGTGCTTTAGATGTCCGTAATCCTTTCAAACAAACATCATGTGGTCATTACTCATGGGATCATTTGGATTGCTAATGCAATATCATTGCATTCAGAACTCCTGTAATACAATAAAACCTGAAAGACACATGCTGCATAGTAAAAGGGCTAATATTAATGGGAAGGCAGCTTCTAAAATTCAAACAGTTGCTGTATTTGACTGTTCGAACAATACATAACCAGCTTTATATGGTGGTGTGCAGCAAGTCTTCCATCACTTCCATAGGTTGCCATTGTGAGGATCTTCTCGTCATTTTTCATTTGCTATTTCTTGTATCCAGCACCTTCTTGTATTGTGGTTGTGTGGGATAATTCAATAATTCAAAAACACATCAGGCAATTTGAAATGTAGCCCTACCTAATTAATGATGAGATGTTTGATTTGGTTTCTTTCTTTCAAACAAATAATGGATGAATGTTATAAAAAAGATTACCTCGTTAGACGTAAAAATACAGGTATCTCATCATACCTTTGCTCCCATGCTTTAATGCGGCATTGTCGAGGAAAGACTCGGGTCTCATATACAATAATGCACATTTGTATAGCTTAAGTTGGTGCTTTGGCACGTTCTGAAATCTGCAGGAAAAGTATTGCCAAAGCACTGCATGAAAACTGATTATATCTAGTAAAACATTGTCATTGTTTTTAAATTATTATCATCATTATTAACTTATCACACATATCAAATATCATTGTGTTATACACATCACAAATGTAACTTTTTTTACATAAGTCATAACCATGTATTAACATATCAAGTAGAAATATGCGCTTTAATACATTGTCATAACATAGACATGTATATGTATTGGGTTTATACATGGTCCTGTAATGGTTTAAGGGGAGAAATAAAGTTGGGGCTAAAAACATCTCATAGGTTGGAAGGGGTTACTGTTTAGATATTTAATATGTGTAATGTGAGGTACATGTAGTTGATCACATAACCATCTTTCAGGCTGCAGATATCCAGGTTGTATATTTAGCGATCTTAGAATGCATCCACTGAAACGGGAACTGTTTGTAAGACCAACATAGGTATGCACATCAATATTAAGACTACTGCTTAGTTGTACTAACTAGTAATATTTTTTTATCCATTTAGTAGAATTGTCAAATGGTTTAATTGGGTAAAAAAAAGTATTTTTATGTTACTGTTAACATATTACATTGTTATGCTTACAACAAAATATGCTGTTCTTGATGCTTTTGCACATAACTCATATATAAAAGTAAAAACCTATTCAGTCGACCCAGTGATGCTTTAAGTTACTGTCGGTGATCAACATGGATAACACTGTTGGTATCATTATGTGTGTTCAACATCTGCATGAAAACCTAGCAAACGTACAAAAAAAGCTGTTTAGATTAAGCTTCCTCACCTAGCATCACATTTGGATGGGACTTGGTTACGTTTAACTAATCGCATTTGTTTCTCAAATCAGATATTAGAGACAGACTGTTATTTGCAAGTGATCAGATCGGAATCGTTTCCAGATATCACCAACCCATCCGCATGTGTTGTTCCGTAAACCACGTGGGTGTCAACCCGAAATGTACCAGAAATCATTTTGAAAACTGCACCGCAATGAACTCATCATTTTTCCTAAACACACTCTCAATCTTATACATTTGTAGTTCTTTTATTTCTTCTCAGTTTGTTTGTGGGTGTCGGTGTATAGGAGAGTATTTAAATGAATGTACATTTGTGTGTAGTGTGTTTGCGTTGCTCTTGTTGGTAAATTTTGTCGGTTAGTGTCTGTTTTCAGGTTCTTCTTACAGTAAACTCTGCATATGTTTGCTATTTGGATAAGGCAGGTGTTCTTACTCCATAGCCAACAGGGGACATTTTGGAAGTCCCCTGTTCAGTTCTTTAAATGAAGCAAAAATCATGTCTAAAACCCTCATCATGTCTGAATTTAGTTTTTAATTTTAGCCAAGTGGGGACTTGACGGTGTGTAAGTGTTTAAGTCGTGTGTACCACTGGCTGGAGCAGGGATTTTGAAAACTTAAACTCACTCACACACACTTCTCCACTGTGTGAATGGCTTAATGTACATACCCTTGTGTGCATACAGTATATGACAAGAGTGTGAGTACAGCTGTGAAGCGGTGTTTTTTTATAATTCATCATGCTATAATAAATTCATGCCTTTCACTGCGGAAGAGATTTAAATAAAAACAGAGAAACTAAATGTGTGTGTGAGTGAGTGAGTGTGTGTGTGCAAGATAGAGAGGTATAAAGTAAGAATATTCAAAAGCATAAATAGCAGGCTACAAAGAAGGAAACAAAGACGGTAATCAGAAGTTAGTATAAGAAGAGGAAAAGATTTGGGAAGCAGGCTTACAACTGGTAGAATCTTTTGTATTTTGGCTGGTATGACACTGATGAAGTGAATTTGTGCATGCTTGCATCTCTCTGCACATTCTGGATGTGTGCATGTGTTAAGGGGGTAATTAATAGAGGGCCGCATATAGTCTCTTTCCCCTGGGCCCCCTGTCCAAATTCATTACTGTCAAGCACACGCACTCACACACAAGTACACACACACACACAAACCTCAGCAGACATGCAAGTGGACAAGTATTTACTCAAATACACTTTATGGGAGTTTTACACACACACACAAAAACTCACAGAAGACAGTAATGGACAGTAATATCATGATGTTATTAGAGAAATACACACATGTGAAACAAACGCAGAAGTTTGCTTTTAAGTATAAATGTCCAAACAGATATATTTTAGGACATAATACAATTTTGTTTTTCGATTAAATGTTAGAAATTAGGAATATGCAAATATGTTTAGTTTGAACCAGTTGAAAAGTCTGTTCTCAGCGGAGGTTTTGAGTTTACACACGAGGCTTGTATAGTTCAGATACAGGTTTGTGATTGGCTTGCCGTAACTGTGATGTCATGCTCGTTTGTTGATGCCCCAAATTTCAGGGAAGCACAGAAAATATTTTTTTGTAATCCATAACCATAAGATGATTTTGACTAAAGACATCCATCTTTTCAAGTAAATACAATTGTGACGTCAGGTGAGCTCTGCTAATATTTGACAGTAAAATCCAAAATTGAAAAATAACTGGGTTTGAGAATATATTTTTTTTCTGCACCTATTGTTCCACTTTTTGCTTGGAAATATGAATATATTAAATGGTTTGTATTTATTGGCTTGTTTATGGATGGCCAAATGCAGTAATGACGCAAATCTTGCCAACTCAATTTAGCCACCCCACAGTGCACCTGCTAACACTCAAAAATAGTTTTCCTGGGTCAAGTCGCCTTTTCTCACCATCTGCATTAATGCAGTGACATCGGTTAATGTTGAAGCAAAATAAGGACTTAGCCGCTGTGGATAAGGCGTAAACAAGACCCTTTTTATGCTGCTTAGGGACTACCAACACATTACTTTTTCATGAGAATTGATGAATAAATTTCTATGAGAAGTTTTTTTTTACGTCTTTTGTTTCCAAGAAAATAAAGTTATTTATTTTAACAGAACAGAACTGTAATGACATCATATGTTTAGATTTTTTTTTATATTGTAAACTTGTGTTTGCACACCTGTGTTTGGTTTTGCCTGTATGTACACAACAGTCATATTGGTATTTGTGCGCACGACTATATAACCGTATGGACATTCAAGTTGTTGTTTGTGTGTGTGTGTGTGTGTGTGTGTGTGTGTGTGTGTGTGTGTGTGTGTGTGTGTGTTTTTGTGCGTGTGTGTGTGTGAGTGTGTGCATGCTGAATGGAAGCCTTAGGTGTACAGAGTATAAGCGGTGTCAGCCTTTATCAATATTTGACTGCAGAACCAGAGAATGGATGAATCTTTAATATGACCTTGGAGCACAACAAAGCCATGGAGACATGGGGGACAAGAGCAAGGGAGGGGAGAGATGTGTGGGGGGGAGCTGTTTTGATTTTGATAAAGACAACTCAATTAGCTCAAGATGTAAATGTTCTAAACTAACCTCTAAGTGTCATGCAGGGACTGTACAGTACATGATTAAAAGACTATGGGAACATCTTTATGTCTTTTTACTTGACTTCCATTTTTAGATACATGAGCCACCTAGCTGCCGACTTTGAACCCACTTAAAACTGATTAGACAGAGAGAGATAGAAAGTGTAAAAAAGAGAGACATAGAGGACAGAGAGACAAAGTGCAAGAGCTGGAATAGAAGTAGAGGAGAAGAATGAGAAAAAGAGACACATTAAAATTGGATGTCAAAGACGAAGATGAAGAATATTTGGAGAGCAGGAGAAGGCAGACTTTTTTTTGACATTGTAGCAAAACTCTGCTTCTCAAATCGCTCAGAGTAGAATGAAAGACTTGATTCTTTAAATGAGTAATGAGATAGTTCAACTTAGCACATTCATGCTCTAAATAGTACAGTGTTTGGTTTTTAGGTGAAGCACCCTCTATTGAAGTTTACTATCACAATATTGTATAAAGCCTTGTTAAAATCACTCCCTATATAGTTTGCCCTTTGCCATTTTGAGTTGGGCATTCTCAGGGGCCGTCCACTCGATGCGCATTTTTGAGCCCCCTGCAGCGTGCGGCGTACAGATTCTTCAGTGAGGGTTACTGCTAAACTATTGGTTGCTTAGTAACGACAGGCGATAAGAGCGCAACCTCCTAGGCAACCTGAATAAAAGGATGACAGAGGCACGGCCAGCTTTTATCCCACATTGTTAGACGCATGTGAACCGAAAGTAAGTGTATTCACTATGTAGTGCCCTCAAAAGTTCTGAAATGCAAAAACTACTATTGTGCAACACATGTTACATGTCAGCAATGACTAAAAAATGACAATGATTCATGATTCCCTAAAAAGTGTATTGAGTAGATGTCGGAGTGTCTGTTATATAGGGGACAGTGAATGAGGTAGTGGTTATAGACACAGCTCAAGACTTCCACAGTGCCGTGTCACAGGGCACATAGACACACCGACAGAGAGGATCTGCCACAAAAGCTTCTCCTGAGAGAAAACCGATGTCCTTGTTCAGAAGGAGCAGGACAATGTGGAGTGAAAACTGCACCTTTAGCACTGTTAGCTTGGGAGGAGATAACACGTTTGGTCATTGTGTCGCTTTGGTCTCGGAAGGTCCACTGAGAATGCTACGGTTATTAAAAACGTAAGAGGGAAGAGTGGTGAAATCATTCAAACTTAAGCCCTTAACTGTGTCTTACTTGCTGAGAACAAGTGTCTAAATGATGGGATTTAAATGCAACAGTGTTTGATTAAAATAAAGGGCTTTCCGACAAGAAGTACCATCTCGACTGACTGATGACTGTTTAGTGCAGAGAAACGCAGAAATTCTGAAACGGAGCAGCTATCTGTGGTGTTTAGCAAGCTGGTCTTTGCTAATGTTGTTGAAGTTACACGACATAGTTCAATTAGAGCAAGCTGACGCGCACACACACACACACACACACACACACACACACACACACACACACACACACACACACACACACACACACACACACACACACACACTAAGCTACCTCACAAACAGCCTGTTATCTTTAGTTTAAGAGGGGCAACAAAAGGGCAACAGTGAGGGAGACAGTGTATTGTAATTGGTGTGTGAGCAAAAAACACACACCCACACACACTGAATGTGGAGTGGGAAAAAAAGTCAAGTGCCTGACAAAGCCACTCGTGTTAATTAGTTGTGCCGGGGAGAGGTGTTAGCTAGGAGTGCTGTAAACACAGAAACTAGTTTTAATGCTGAATGTAATGACGGACGCACACCAGTGACGGCTGTAGACCATTTTTAAACTGGGGGATGGGGGCGAGGGTAAAAGCACTAAGGAACTATTAAACACCTCAGGATGTAGAGAGGTTCTCCACTAATCAGAAGATCGGTGGTTTGATCCCTGGCCCTCCAGTCTATATGTCAAAGTGTTGGGCAAGATACCCCAGATTACTGTGATTGTGCGTTTGAATGTTTATGGCTCCTAATGAGCAAAGGGGAACCTTGTATGGTAGCCTCTGCAACCAGTGTACGGACGTGGGAATACTGGCTTTTGTGAAAACCAGTCCATTTACCATTTCCTCCTATCTTTTTGCGTTGAGCCAGGACCGGTTCTAGCCGTTCTCAACCAATTGCTTAGTCATCGCACCCAAAAACGTCTGAGTCGCGATATGAGTTGCCAAGTTTTGTCAGAAAAAAATGCAAGAAGACACTTTGGTCTCCATACATCAGTTTCTTGAAGATCCATTTTGACAAGCTTACTTGATGCTTTCTCTCTCGAGTAGCTTAGCTCGTTAACTGGCTCATGGCTGCTACTTAGCTGGTTTGGAACAGTCGCGTGGTATTACATATTTCAGCCCTTGTAGTTATTGTACTTGGATTGAAAAAGTAATGGAATTTTATACTTGTATTAAATGTGGTCCTGGTTCCAATGCGGGTCCCCTGACCACCTTCCGAGGTGGTTTGGTTGATCGGATCACAACCCGTCCTCAATGCGTTTTGGGTGCATTTCCGGCTATACTTTAATGAGGTCAAGCACTATCGAAATTGCAAGCAAATCACAAAACAAATTTTAGAGCCAGGTGTGTCTCCTTTGGCCACATTTAAACCTGATCGGATCCATCTTGGTTTATTGGGCTACCTGCAGCTCGCCGTAATGCACATGAGGTTGTTGGGCAGAATAACGTTTGCACTTTAGCAGTTAATTAAAATAACAAGTTAAGCTAGCAGGCTAGAAACACATGACAATGTATTGCCAGTATTTCTGCACAGCGTCAGATAAAGTAGAATTGTTTCTGATCCGAACATTTCAAATAGCTCCATAGCGTTGTCACTTTGAGTTATATTCATTACAGAAAGTTGATATAATAAAAAAAAGTTGTATTATTTAAAAGCTGAATCACTTAATTTTTTTTTTTTCTGATTGTGATGCAATCAGAATAAAAAGCTCAGCTTTTCTTAGACACAGGTAGGAGGGTAATCACACTGATCAGGGATCAGATAATCACTTACATGCCATGCCTTCTGCCTGAAGTTATGTGTTAATTTCAAAAAAAGGCCACCGTGTTATGTTATAGGTAGACGACGGCCCGGCTTCATGCCAGATCGCAGCGAAAGTGAACCGCTACTGTCCATTTTTTGATGCTCATTAGTCTCTCGGGCTGACCAGACAGTCAGGCTGTGACTTCTTTTCCTTTAATCACAATGAAATGTGTGCGGAAGATTGGTCTGCAAACACACTAAAAATCTAGACTTTTCAAATGTAAAAGACTAATGAGTCCCTGCTCTATTGCCAGTGACATTGTCAAAACTTCGGCTAAATTAAAAAAGAAGTTCTCTGGAAACAGAGCTGAAACTGACTCACAAATATTATTAATTAGGTAACTTATTTGTTTCAACTCCGCCATATAGTTACACCACTTATACCTGCACCATTCGGCATCCCAGGAAAAACAAAAGTGTGTCCCTGCCTCTCTGTAGCTGCTGTAGTACAATAACAGCTCATAAATGTTGAATATCTCCCTTTCCCCTGGTCCTCTGTCACCTTCTGCATTCTCCACCATGGTGAATTAGTCATTCGCCTTTTTGCCCTCGGTACTTTGAGCAACACCTACAGTGATGGCAAAGAAAGTCACATCGCTCCTCAAACATTTAAAATAGAAGACAAAGTCACTGTGGACCACTGGCACACAATGCTATTTTGTATTTCTGCACATTCTCCTGTGTTGTTGACTTTTCTTTAACGTTTCATCTTAATGTAAATTTTTTTTTCGAACAAAGTCATTTAACTTTTATAGATTCATGCTCGTTGTGCAGCAAATTCAATCACAGCCAAGCGTGAAAACCAAGTGCATCAACGTTTTACTGTCGAAAATGTGTCTGCATAGAGAACAGAAGCTAAAAATATGCATAACTGCAGATGAATTTTAATGCAAACTAAGAAATAATGTGCAGGTAGAGAGGGGAACATGCCTAAGTGTGATTGTGTGATTGTGTGTGTGTGTGTGTGTGTGTGTGTGTGTGTGTGTGTGTGTGTGTGTGTGTGTGTGTGTGTGTGTGTGTGTGTGTGTGTGTGTCAGTAGAAAAGTCAGCTCCGTATGTGTGTTTTGTCTTTTTTAGTCTCCCTCAAAGCCAGTCGGCGCAAATTCAGTTTCTCTGTTATATACTGCACAATACAAATATGTCTCTGAAGCCCGACACACTAACACACACACACACACACACATACACACACACACACACACACACACACACACACACACACATACACACACATAGACACTATGTTATCTTGGTTCTGCTCTGCATGCTTGGAGTTACCTAGCGATTAGATCGGACTGAGATCTAATCGTTCTTTGATCTCCGGTTTTAGCTTCGTCAGAAAACACACTTGCACACTCACAGACACTCACGTTCTGCATATATGCATACATAAAAGGACATTCACTGGGACTTAATCACCCTGACACACGCATGCACAAACACACACACACACAAAACGGCAAATTGTCTGTATCAGGACATCATGTGGAGGTCTTTAAAGAATGTTAAAACAAGGCAGAAACAGAAACAAAGTGCAGTGATATGAAGAGGTTCAAATAAATACATAGATAAAATGTGTTGCACCCCATAGGATACAGTGTTGGAAATGCATTTGGTTACTGAATATTGAGGTACACGACATCGTATGTACATAAACATGACATGTTTTCACGCCTATGTTTGATTTGTTTTGTCGTTCCCTCCCTCTCTTGCCGTATCGGCCCAACAGGGATCTAGATAAGAGTCTGCGTTATCTTCCTGCTCGCCATCTCAGCTAATCTATTGGTTTTTGTCTAGAGTGCAGATGCAGTTCAGATCTGGCCTTGACTAACACGACCAGGAGAAGTGGAACGAATGGATGGAGGGATGATGAAGCAAGGCAGACGTGAATTTGAGTTCCCCTTAATTATCAATTTTTTTTTTTCTTCTGGTTCACACACTAAAGTGAGGCATAATAGACAATAATTAGAACTGGCACTCAGAGAATAAACCCTAAAGAAATAGAACAGGAGTAGAATGGACACTGAACTGTTTTCAGTCTTCGTTTGTCTCGTACGAAATATTAATGTTGACTCTTGTTGGTCGTTTTGTTGACAACACAAGCCGGCGGGGCTTAAAGTGTTGTCGCAGCTCGCCAGGGAAGTGAGACTTCTGTAACCAGTGTGGCGTTAAAGCGCGGTGGAATTAGCGAGCTAGTTAGCGAGCTAGTTAGCTAACTAGCGTACAGCCGACTGGATGCTATCATGCTAATTCCACCATGCCGTGATTTAAAGCTACACTGGTTACAGAAAATAAGTCGAACAAAGGTGTCAGTCATCTGGAGATAGCTTGAGGCTCTCCAAAGCTGTGACATGAGAGTTTGGATGAAGCACTCATAAATTCTACTCATTTACTCTGGTTTTCTGCGCTTCGTAAAGTTATTGTTAAGTAAGTTGGTTAAGTTTACATGGAAGTTAGGCCACTACAAGGGTTGCAATGGCAACAGTAGACAAGTAAAAAAAAAAAATAGCCGCCACTCCGATCTCCTGCTGCATTGATTAAAATGGGAATATATATATCTACCCCCATTCTATTTCTATGGCAGAACCCCAGCTCAAGCCTCCTAAACACAACACCCCAATTTGCATTGCAACATGGTACTTTTTGCAACACACTTCAAACGTTTTTTTTTTTTACAAATCACTTTATATCTGAATGAAGGGTTTTATTTTGCAAAACAACTAAGGTCTTCTGCTTCTTATTTCTGTGGTTGTGTGAATTATTTGTAGTCTTTTGACAAAATGACCCCTGTTTTCAAGATCTTACTACAACACAAGAACACATTAAATACATATAATGTGTGTCTGTGTGCAATGTGGTGCTGAAGAAATGTATCCAGTATGTGTGTGGTAACTCATTGACTATATGTGACCTACAATTAGAATTCAGTGTCACTTCCTCCCCATAAAGGACTTTAAATGTCCAACTTTTTCGACTGGACAGAATTTCTACCATGAGATTGATAGATTTCCACGAGATAGCCTTGAATTGTGTGATCTGATAAGGACAAATTTCAGCAGCAATACGACTCCCTGCATGGTATGATCAGCACACCGGGGTAGATAATGAGGCTTTAGAGGAAAAGAAAAGAATGATTAATAAACTAATTCCATTCAAAACTTCTCTATTAGTTGCTTTATACTTATAGCAGGCTGGTCTCATCCAGCATTTTTGTAGCAGTACCTACGAAAAGTAATGCGCCGTAATTCATAGATATCCCACAAAATTGTTTTGTATGTTATCATGATGGAGGTAGTATAAAGACCACTAAAACACACAGGGGGGAGTTGAATGGGGAGAGGATGGGTCCAACAAACAGCCATCTTTCAGCCAGAAGACCACAGTTCTTTCCCCACGTTGAACAAGAAGTCAATGTTGACGTTATTGTCACTTGCTTAATTCAGTTACGACACAACTCTGGTTATTTTAACCCAAACATTTATATTTAACGAACTAAATAGGCTTCTTGCCCAAACCTTACTGAGTTTCCTGTAAAGATGGAACTTTATTTTGAAAAGACTGTATGCATGTATGCAGAATTGACACGTGCTGGCTTTCGTAGGAAAACGCACAAAAGATGAGGAGTAACTCTTCGTAGGAAATCCTACGAACAGTTGTATGAGGATATGTTGCCCACTGCATAATATTACATTACATTACAGTCATTTAGCAGACGCTTTTATCCAAAGCGACTTACAATCAGTAGTATATTACATATCATTCACCCATTCACACACTGATGACAGGCTACCATGCAAGGTGCCACCATCAGACTCTAACTAACATTCATCATCCAGTCCACACCGATGGCAAGCCTTCGGGAGCAACAGGGGTTAAGTGTCTTGCCCAAGGACACATCGACTGCCGACCGGGTATCGAACCACCGACCCTCTGATTGGTGAACTACCTTGTTCTCCACTACACCAGCGCATGTTGCATTGCTTCCGATTGCATTGCATCCTGCAAGCTGCTGTGTGCATGCCCATGTTCAAATGTGCATTCTTCATGATGGAAACTCTATTTGGAGCCAAGATGGATGGTTGTCAACGTGTCTGCACACTCTTAGCGTTCAGCTCTCATTGGCTTTGCCTGACTTTGCAGTCTTTGTATGTTTGTGTATCAGGTTGTTTTAGGGTGAGAAGCCAGTATGGGGAAAACATCAACCCTGCTGAGGTGACCTTGAGCAAGGCACCAAACCCGATGATATGTACAGCATCTGACATCTAATGCAAGGATTTCCTTACAGTATAACTTTGTCATTGTGTTGTTATTTTCTCTAGCTCACACATACTTGTGATGCTAGTGTTGATCTGTATACAATTCACCGTCCCCTCACCTACCACCACCCGTCTCTCTGCTGTGTCTCATCACAATTTGTCCACTTTTTTGCTGCAGTGGGTGCTGCATCAAAGCACAGCGGGGAGACCGACAAAAGGAAATGACAGTTCCTATCCATATGGTGTCCAGTAACACACACACACGAGCAGCGAGGGAGAGAAGAGATCTATCAGCCTATCTCTGGCCAACTGTAGCGGTCGCCCACATAAATGTCCGCTTGGCTCTGCTCTGATCACATAATTGCTCTGTGCACACCTCTCTCCCACACACACACACACACACACAGAAGGAGAGCACACATTCAGTAAGCTTTTCACACACACCTGGACATATACAGCTCCCACACACACACACACACTGGCAGTCACTGTCCAATATGACATGAAGCGGAGCGTTCACACATGTAGGTATGCCTGCCAGCGTACGCGCACATCTACGTAGCAAAATAGCAAACAAAAACTCCCACCGGCTCACCCACGCAGTCAGCATGCTGAATGTGAGGGAGATATGACGGAAAAGAGAGAGAGTAGAAGATGAGACCGAGCAGGGAGCGCAGTGAACGCTCTGAAACCGAGCTTCACAAAAGACGGATTTACCCCGAAACAATGCAACAAATTGTGTTGTATTCGTCGCCTTTTGTCTATTCGTCTGATTAAAGATGAATCATCGTTCTGTTCCGTTGGAACTTTTGCAACATAATACGTATGGTGAGGATGTGTGTGGGTGCTGGGATGGCCTGGCAGACATTTTTGGCAAGTTCCTCTCAACCACGTCGTTAAATCTCTGCCAGCTGCCGGGCTGCTGTTCTGCAGATGAGCCCGACCTTTGACCTCATTTTAGAGGACCGAATTTCCATACAAGCAGCACTCTTACTACTTCTGAGGGAGCTTCTGAGGGGGAGTGTAACTCATTTTAGGCGTGGACTTCAGGTTTTAAGATCTACGGACCTTTTACATGTCCGAAAATATATATAACACACTAAAGAAGAGGGAAAAAGTTGAAAAGCATAATAGGGCCACTTTAAAAGCGGGTATGTGCTGGACTATTTGGGTTTGGAATATTAACTTCCTGGAGACCGACTCCACAGGTTCCCCAACTTTTCAAGGCCCAAAAAAACTAAAAAATACAAACCCTCTAAACCGTTTACAGTCTTCATGCTAAGCTAAGCTAGCTGAACACTGCCAGTAGCTTCATATTTACCACACAGACTGACAATCATCTCATCTAACTTGCAATTAGCTAATAAACATATTGAACAAAATTGCAAACTATTCCTTTAAGAGTTTAAAAACTCAGGACTGCATGGTTTATCAGATTGGCAGTGACCAAGAAACCCACCAAGATTCTCATTCAAATGTTGCTCAATCTTGATTGGCTGACGGGAGTAGCTGACACCCCCTTTTTTTCAACTGAGCCACACCCACCTCAAGCCAGTCAGAGAGCACAGAGAAAAAAACATAAATACACACATTTCTCTTTTGAAATCAATAAACTGTACAAACTGTTGTTCATATACCATATCTTTCATAGAAACGAGCTGATTAATTCATTTTACTGCGGTCTGGTGCGGCTCTGTGAGGTCATTCTCCAATGCTGCGTGTGCAATTATGAAAAAAGGATCTATGAAGGATTGTTATTCCCTCGATTAAACCACCAGGACCCGCACTGTCACTAACAGGCAAGCACAATAGTGAGACAGGATTACATTACGGGGGAATCAATGCTAACTGGATTGTTATAATTAGAGGACCTGAGTTTGCTAAAAAGTCGGTAAGTAATTTCCTGTGTCTTTGTCTGTTTCGGTACTTGGCAGGGCTGTGTGGCAAGATGATTACGAATGTGGTTGGTCATATTTAAAATTACAGAGCCTCTACTTTATATGTAAACAGTGTGCAGCATAATAAAAAGTGTTATTGAGGCCACATGACAAACATCGACGGCCCAGTCAAACTCTCTCGATTGGCGCGACACAACAAATCGAACCCCGAATAAAATACCATCAGCAGATCTGTCATCAGCTGGCCGCCAATACACAAATGAGCACAACAGCAGCAGCAGGCAGACGGGCTGATCGTTGCACACCCCCCCGGCAGAAACAGCTGTGTGAGCTCTGAGGTAGAGTTTGGAGAGACGAGTTAGGAGCTGATTGTGGGGAAGCAAGAAATGGATAGAGCAAAGTAGAGGTACGAAGCCATTGCATCAAGGTAAGAGATATCAATGCATCAGATATCAGATAGGACAAGAGGGCTGCTTGGAAAGCAGAGAGGGAGCATATTCGACAGCAATAATAGCAAGGAGCAGCGGTATGAGAAAAAGACAAGAGGTAGCATTATCGTCGTATTGGAGAGGAGGCTGGAGAGTCTTTTGCAATGAAAGTGGATGACAGTGAAACAAAAACAAAGAGAATATCAGTAAGAGATAAAAACCTCATAAAAAGACAAACCCCGGGAACTTTCAAGGAGGGAAAATACTTGTTTTCTCTACAAAATGACACGGCTGGTTAAGTGTGCCTGTAGACAACAAAACAGCGAGGCGGCTCATCCTACCTGAGTTCCTCTTGGAGATGTACTTGACGTCGTCGCAGGCTCCCGAGGCGAGGAGGAGGAGGAGGAGGAAGAGGAGGGATAAAGCCTTCATCTCTCTAGTCTCCACTGGCACCTTTAGACAACAGGACACAGTGGGGACAACATGTTAGAGTTAACATTGCAGGTACTATGCTGATTGTCATATATATACACATATATATATATATATACACTGATAACACTATAACATTGACACCAAGCATTACAGTGTGTTGTGTTCACACCATTGTTATAAGACTCGGAGAAGCTACAACTCCTGTTACTTGGAGAGGGGATGCAAACAGCATGTCTCCATGTCAAGTCAAAAATCCTCCAGCAGATGAGCACCCGTGGGAAAATCAAAACTGTAAGGTGAACATGTCAGGAACATGGGCCATCCCAGAGCAAACCTGGCAAATTGTGAGCGAGGCCATTGTCATACTGATTTATTTGGTACCTACACCACGCAAATGTATCCATCATTTTAATTTGTGTAAGCAGTCATCTCCATATTGGAAAAACTCTAAACTTGGTTGTGCAACAGAAATTTGCTCAATTTAAAATCTGGATTTACTCATTTTAGATTTAGTTTTGCCAAACTCTACATTACATTACATTGAATCAATCTCTGTTGGTGCAGCCCAGCCAAGGTGTTTGCATTTGTTTTTGGTCTTTTCAATAATTGCAGAATTGTTATTCTAACCCATACAGTCGGCCGCTATGACACCCTCCCTGCACTCACATCAGGGAAAAGATGCAATCACCCTCATGTTCTATGATCATGGGCCAGCTGGTGAGCCTTTCAGCAGGTGCATACCAGATTAAACGGCACATGTTAAACCTAAATGATTTGACGCGTTATGAAACCGTTACATCTCCTCTTTTAACCCTACTTTGCTTGTACATAGTAATATTTCAAATTAATACTGTAAATACCCCATTGTTTTTTCCATTGGAGCAATGCTGAAAAAAATATGATACAGTGTTTTCAATGTTTTGTTTCAGTCTTGTTTGGATTTGACACGTTGTTAAAACATCCGTGTGTGTGTCTCTCACTGTATTAAACCGGCAAATGAAAAGAAAAAAAAGAACAACAATAGGGCGATCCGAAATATGTGTTGTGTGTGTGGGCTGATAAACTGTAAAAAAAAAAAAAAAAAAAAAGTGAAAAGCAAAACACTTTATTACGACTATGGCAGCGAGAACAGCACAAAATAAAAAAGCATTAACATTGATCTGAAGCACAGGTTCGGTGAGGTTATGAAAACATAATTTTGTCTTTTTTTTCAACTGATTGAATTCAAAATACAGAAACTAAATTAGATTTGACAACAGGACAAGAATACAAAGGCTGCAGAAGCTATGGGAACATACACACACACACACACACACACACACACACACACACACACACACACACACACACACACACACACACACACAAACTGTCTTTGAGCCAGCCATGTGAAATCACGTTGATAGAACACGATCAGATTTACTCATGCTCTCTGTGTACAAACACACACACACACACACACACACACACGCACACACATACACACACCAGGGAGAGATCGAAGAAAAAGATTAGCCATGCCAGCAGTCACTTTGTTATATTTTTGTGACAATAAAGGGAACTCAAACTCTGGCTTGACTGCTGATTGAAATCACATTTGATTCACATGAACAGCGGGGCAGCTGATGATAGAGCCTAACATGGGCCTGGTTGGGGGTCTAAAACTGGGACGAAATTGATGCGAAAAACAAAGCCGAAAGAGCGATAATGTGATAAATAATACTGTACGACGTTGCCACTACTAGCTGGAAATTACTCATCCACGCTGTCCTGTCATGACTCGCAACTTAAAATACAGTATATTTTAGCTCTTGATTTAGGATGACACTTTTTACTCGTAACAAGTATGTAGTGTGTCTCGCAGTCATCTTGGTAGCGTCACATGTGCGGTTTTGAATTGTCATTATAATAATGATAATAATAGTACTACAGTCCAATAATCAGTTCTGATTGGTGGAGTGAAGGTCAAAGCCAAGCACACCAACACCTACAACAGACTTTTCTCTCTTTACCCCGGGCAAGTATTGTGTGCATAATACCAAGAGCCTGAAAATCAAAGCTGCTAAATGGTAAAGTCTAGTGGATTAAGATAACCACATAGAAAGTTTGATGTGATGTGTTTTTAATCACGGTGCACTTAGGACTTCTTAACACCATTTATGTGCCGTATAAAAAAAGGTCTTATGAGACAACAAAGATCACATTAAAGAGGAAAAACTTCAAACTTGTTTTGGCTTGTTAAAAACAGACCACACATTGTATGGCTTTTTGGGCTACTCACACACACACACACACACACACACACACACACACTGCAACAGACGCATTGGGGACCAACCAGACTTAGCAGGACCTGTAATCCGCGCTGCCTTTGTTTTTGTTTTGCCTCCCCCTGGCCTCAGAGGCTGCAGACAGTCTCCCATCATCAGAGGAGGAAAACAGGTTGTGCCGGGTCGTGTTAAACTGCAGCAGAGGAAGCTAAATTGAGCTGTTGGCTTCAGGTAAAGACAGTGAGGGAGGCACTCTGACAAGCAACGCTGGGCGAAAAACATCAAAGCGTGAGTCAGTCATACGTGGGAAGTGTTTACCATGTCCTTTTGGAAAAACATGCACTGAAAGAGGAATGCCAGTGGAGTTTAGCATCAAGACCTTATCTTTTTTGAGACATAAACACCTAGAAATAGGAACAGGATATTTCATCAAACCTTTTGAGGAAATGTATATTTTCCCTCGACTCCCCCACAAGACAGTCCGGGTCAGCTACAGAAAGGACGCCAAGGAGCTGCTAGGGATTCAGCGTCTGGCTAAACAAAACTCTTTCTCAGAGCGAAGACACGTCTTGTGTGGCATCAGAACGGGACATATAATTAATGCTTTGTATATTAGTCAAAATACAGGTTCACACTTGGTTTGCAGCCGAGTGTGAAGCGGTCGGAATTAAATTCATTAAAAACGGTGGTTTGCACCCTCTGGGTTGGGGGTGAGACACTGCCCCAAGCGAGGGAGTTCAGGTATCTTATTCACAAGTGAGGGTAAAATGGTGCGTGAGATGGACAGGCAGTTCTGCTAATGGATGGATGGATATTAATCATCAACAGTCGATTTAAGAACTTTCGCTTTCAATACCCTACATTTATTTCACATCTCGGCTGCTGCTTTAAACTAAGCTTTGCCCAACAAGGGTCTGTCAGATTAGGAATCATGATTTCTAGAAAGTTACATGGTTGCATGGCCACCATCAGACTGGCAACATTCATCATCCAGTCCACACCGATGGCAAGTTCAGGAGCAAGAATTATGTTCTGATTGGAGAACTACCTTGTCAACGCTAGTGATGTTAGCTAAAGTTAGCAATTACAGTGGAAAACTCTTCAGTTTAGAGTGTAGGTGAGATGGAAAAGCTGCGGGAAAAAGAAAACCGCCTAGGGCAACAGATACAGTTATCTGCCTTATCTGCTATCAGGTGAATTTAGTGATTGAAGGTTAAATGTGGTCATGAAACAATGAAAGTATTGCTTTTGGAATTCCCTTAATTAGCACAAAGTTATCAAAACTTTGAGAACACCTGCAACCCAGGAGTCAAACGGGCCAATTACAATGCTGCGACTAAAAACGTTGGAAAAATCGCCGGCCGTGCCGCTTCCCTTCTTTTATCTACGGTGTCTAGGAGGTTTCGCTTCTGTCTAACCCAAGCAGCAACCTCTGTTTTTGCAGTGATGCCAATGTGCTAGTGTCTTAAAACTAACATTCTCGCCAAGATGGCGACGGCGAAATCATCGTGCTCAAGGCTTCATAACGGCAGTTTACAAATCAATGGGTGAAGTCAAGATGACTACGTCCATTTCTTATATACAGTCTATGGTCACACCTGTCGTTACTAAGCAACCACAACATGTGCGCTGTGATGGCAATGATTATGAAGTTGCAGTAATTTAGCAGTAAGCCTCACTGAACCTAGACGAAGTCAAAACAAAGATAAATGGATTTCCATGTTTCTGTGTCAGTTTGGCAAGTAAAACAGTCCGTTGGACGGATCATATTATCAAAGCTTAATTTGACAAGGTTTTTAGAGAAGACAGTACATCTTTAATTCAGGAGCGCTCAGACAGTAGCAGCTTTGTTATGTTTCCCAAACCTTTAACATCTTTCCTCAAGAATGATTTAATGAAAGACTAAATCCCAAAAAAGTAGGTCCCAAGACGTATTAAAAAACACACTACAAAAGAGCTGGAGACTTTTACTGCACACACACAAACACACAAACATAGGGTGGTATAGCATTAAAAGAAGATAGAGGGTAAAAGGTTTTTTCTATCCACTTTCTGAACCTTTTAGTCTTTAGTGTGTGTGTGTGTGTGTGTGTGTGTGTGTGTGTGTGTGTGTGTGTGTGTGTGTGTTCTTGTACTCTGTGGCCTACAGTGATGGTTTGGCTCAAAAGCAAAGGGGATCAGGTGGAAGGGTTTGTTATAGGTGTCTAAACCACAAACATTTTTATTAGCATTATGCGTCAAGATTTGATAATAAAGTAGATATTATATTAAGATAGATGTGATATGAAGCCACTCACTAGTTCAAATAGTGAGAAGTGACATTTTTGTTAGCTACATTGCATGTATATATATTAATCAAATAGGAAAGAAATATAAACTATTCTAACAGCTTTGCTATGCATCCAGGGTTATTTTGTAAGTAGATTGTTTAAAGTGTTTGGCCAGATTGTAGCTTTGCAACTGTGTAACTGTTCTACTTTTGGCTTTTAGGCTTTCAAAAAGGAAAAACACAAAAGCTAAATGATGAGAAATTAAATTTAAAAGTGTGTTTGTCTGCTCTTAAAAATTCTGTTAACATGAGCATGCCCAGCTAACTAAGAGCATATGTCAATAGTGCTGATGAGCTAGCTAGCTACAGACGCTAACATACGGTTTAAGCTAAATGTGAGACCGAACAGATATCTGTTACACTAAAATGTCCTGGTTTTTAACATTTACAACCAAACTGTCCTGTTTTTTGACACACTTTAGATTATATAAATACAAATAATACCCTTATTTTCAGAGCTTACATACACGAAAATCATGTTCTGTCTCATTCATTATCACGTAACCCAAAAACGCCATATGCTCTGCACAAAGTACACAGGTACATTTCCGGTTGCGTTCGTATTAAATACTGATATAAAAGAAAAAACGAAGAAGACCACAACTACAGCCTTCCATCAAAAATAGATACTAGTTGTCAAAAACTCCACAGGGCACCTTTATCCCTTAGACCAGTGGTACGTGTACCCTTGGGGGTACGTGAAGGCACTCCAGGGGGTACGTGAGATTTTTAAAAAATATATTTAAAATTAGCATCCTTTCAAAAATTTTAATAGTTATTTAATAAATATTCAATAAAATATAAGTGTAAGTTCATCAACTGAATTCAATGCAACAATACAATTTTCAGTGTTTAATAAATCAGACACTGATGGCAGAGCGCTGTGTATTACATCTTTTTTCCAACCTAAAATGCTTTGCGCTGGTTAGGGGGTACTTGGCTGAAAAAATATTTCACAGGGGGTACATCACTGAAAGGAGGTTGAGAACCACTGCCTTAGACCATACACACATCAAATATTTAATTTTGTTAATGATTGCACTGGTGTCTCCATATTAATTTTTTGATTTTCATCAATAACCCATAGTTTTCTTCACATTACAAAGACAAATTGCCTACTTTACTGATATAAAAAGCATCAAGAAGGGGAATTTATCCAAAAATGGAATTGCTTGGCAAAACCATTGCCTTAATAGCAGTATTGATTATGAGTACAGCGGTTACATTTCCCACCTTTAGGACCTAGGATAAGTGCTTTACATGCGCTATATATAACTTAGCCCTGAAATAATCGTTTCCTATGCTAATGAAAATGGCTATGGTGCATAAAAGCACGTACATGTGCGCGCCATAAACGTGCGGTACACTTAAATGTCCTATTTTTTTATGTTGCTTTTTATCAATATGGTCACGTTATGCTGAAAAGTGCAAGTTCACTTAAGCTGACCCTGGTATTTTTCTACCTGATTCACCTTCACCTTGAGGCTACTAAAGTTCCTGTATTGCCCCCACACACATTTACGTTTTCCCACAAACATTGAACTCCCATTCTCTCTCACACAGGCTTGCTCATAGTGGCTGCAGTCTTCATCTGACGCTCTCATTCTCACATATAGACCCCCTCATCACCAAACACTGGGCTCTCTTTATCTGGTCCTCTCTGTCGGCCCCTCTGCACCGCCTCACGCCCATCACACAAACTCACAAACACACACACACACACACACACACACACACACACACACACACACACACACACACACACACACACACACACACACACTAAGGTCAGTCCTCCTCTCGCCTCTTTTCCCACACATGAACACTGACAAACTTGCTAAGACGTCAGAGGGGCAGCTCGTTTGATGTTTGATCCACCATGAAAGCAAGCATGGAAAATGGAATCATCTCACAGCATGCATGTGTGCATATGTACTGCATGTATGTGTGTGTGTGTGTGTGTGTGTGTGTGTGTGTGTGTGTGTGTGTGTGTGTGTGTGTGTGTGTGTGTGTGTGTGCAAAGAGGTTGAGGGCTAAGGGTATTTAAATGAAACCTTAATAACTACATAATAACAATACCAAACGCAGAGAAAGAAAGAGAGAGAAAGGGTTAAAGGGTATCTGAGTGGGTTCAATGTGCACACATGCAAACACACACACACACACACACACAGACACACACATATACTAAGAGGGAGAGAGAGAGGGAGAAAGAGAGAGACGGACAGAACAAACACTATTAGAGCATTACAATCCCCCATATCTTTCATCCTCTCTGTCTGTCTCTGATAATGATATCCTGACACCAGAGCACAGGGAGATCTAAGCAGGGTTGCTTTTATACTGTATATTGGTGTGAGCGTGTGGGTCTTAAGGGTCTGAAATGAAAAAAAATCTGTGTGTAGAAGTTTTTTAAGAATGGTGAAAATAAACATGTTCATGTTGCTGGTTACACTTTGCTGTCAAGGTCAAAGCTTTGAGGAATTTTCTTGTGGTGTCTCAGGAAAGAAAGAGTTCAAATAAAACTGATAACGCCACAAATTCTGTCGGGTTAAAAGTTCAAACGTTAATTCTAAACAATATGCAGAACCTAGTAACGGGTTTAATTCTGAGTCAAACACTTGCAGACATGCTTGAAGACACACACACATGCCAAGACTGCCACCCCTCACACACACACACACACACACACACACACAAACACACACTCTGATAGGAAGCTATTCTTGTCCCAAACAGACCAGTGTTAAGCCATTAGGCGGCTTCAGCCACACATCCAATATTAAAGAGGGCCTCCAGCCATATTCTGTCACACTATCTGTCTCTCCCCAACTGCATGAGTCATGCTGTTTTGGTTACAGAGGCAGTCTGTTTTACATGGAAACATAAGCCGCCTCGTCATCATTATGAAAGATTTGATGCGCGTCCTTTTAATCTCTGCAAGAGAGAGGTGTCGCAGGTTTAAATCTGGTGCCGCACGCTCTTGGTGTCCAGCTTAAATGGAAAACTCAGGTTTAAGCACACAGTGAGTATTGTTTCATACTGAATGCTTCCATAGTTCTATGATCACAAGGAATTATAGAAAGGCATTCAAGGACACAGCATATTTCTAAAGCAATCCCAAAAAAACACAATAGGACTTTCTATTTCTGACACTCTGCTTCATCTGGACAGCCTGGATTCAAATCTCTGTGTCAAGTATCCATCCCACTAAAGGGTCCTTAATCAAAACAGAGGATTCGCTACCATTACCAGCATCAGGGTTGCAATTTGGCTGTTGAGCCCAGACCCAGAGTCAGATTAAACTTTGAGGTAGGCCTGGAAATCAGTGAAAACAGCAGGAGCACCAAGAAACACATCTGATTAGTGAAGTTTGTTTAGCTTTTAGTTTGTTCCACAGTTTATACAACAGCCTTCAGAAAAAAAACTCTTTGAAATAAGAGGTTTAGCAGAGTCTTGTGTTTTCAATTGAAAATAGTTGGCAGCACTGTGCTAGTGTTAGATGTCTCTCTTCCAGATGTGGTAGGATACAATATTGGTACACAAAGTTTGTCGATCTATGTTTATAATCATCACTATATATTTATTTTAATTTATTCATAATAATAAGTATAATGCTATATTTACAGGTTTTCTTGAGTCCAATTTGGTATTGCTTTACTTTTTCCCCCACTTTTGCATTGATCATGGAGGACGCACAACATGAAAATCAAATTAAATCACATAAAACACATCTACAGACATTCACTAATCTAGGTACTCACATATGCATTATAAATGTTCAAACGTTTACACTCACAAAGTGACGAGGGATTTAAGAGTAATTCCCTTAAGATGGAACCTTATAGAAACCAGTACGTTTTACAGCTGCAGCAGTAGTGTCTGAAATGGCTACGATGGAAGCTACGGCATAGTGACCGTTTGTCTGGTGTTTTTGTAGGTAAAAGGAGAATGGATTCAAAAATAATTTAACTTAATTTATTATGATTATCTTAGAAGATTGTATTGTGAAAATGTTCAAGATTGTTGTATCACCTGACCCTAAGTTTCACTGACAGAAACATATTAACAAGTTGTCCTGTAACCTTGGTGCTCTCTTTGTTACTTCATGCTATCAAGGCAGACGTATTAAATACATCTGCAATTTATTTATTTTTTGCTAACAACAACCACCTAAATGGTAAATAGCTGCATTCACATGTCGCTTTTGTTGACAGAGCTTTACAATTTGCAGCGCACACACGACGATAGCAGTCAGCTACCATGCAAGGTAGCAATTTGGAGTTAAGTGTCTTGTGACATCTTGCTGTAATCAGCCGCTCTACCATCTGACCCACAGACATCCACAGTTTTAATGACCAAAAAAAACCCCACTAGAATGTCTCTTAAAATGATCTTTTTGAGGCTGATCAAAAATGTGTAAAGACACATTTTGGATTCAGACTAAACTGTTATCTGACATGTTTGCATGCACATTGAATAATGCGTGTGATTATAACATAATAAAGCAATAATATGAGTGCATCAAAAACCATGTTAATGATTTGAAAACCTTATTGAATTAAGTGTAATTGCATATTCGTATTGTAATTAAGGGCATCATGTAGATATAATAAACCCCCAGTTTAGAGAGACAGTTTACATCCCTGCTCACAAATTTCATCCTGTCTCCATCCCCTGATGTTGTGTGGAGGTATGAAAGAACAGCAGTCTGTTTTGGGTGAGCCCTGGCACAGATTCTGACCACCATCTGTCACTCACAAATGCTCACAGCATACATTTTGGTGGAATAAAGTCCCTACATCCATCTGAATGCAGCAAAACCAGCCGTGAAAGGTACGACCGTTCCCATCTGCCGTCCCTAATTTGAAAGACGTGGCGCACAATCATCCAGCCCCGTGCAATTATGCAAGCCTCCGCTAATGCAAGTACCTTGATTAAATCTTGCACAACCAGCACCAGACTCTCATAAAATAAGTACGGGAAACATCTGCGCTTGTGTGTACAGCAAGCTGTTATAACTGAGCAGGCTTTTCTAAACTTAAAGGAGGACAGGAAAATCATTAGGATATACAAGAGAATGGCTTCTTGAGCACGGGATAAAGATATAGCTTTGATCCACCAAGACCCCACATTACTGAAACAGCTGAGGTCCAACATGTTGGTTTGCATCAGTTGTATATTATTCTTTCCACTTGCATGAGTGGATGTAGTTGGTCAGCCGTAAGTGTAAAACTATGGTTGACACGAATGACGTGTGAGCATAAAGTTAAATTATGGTCGATCAACTTGAGATTGAAGCCTGTTGATGAGATCATATTGTGTTTTGATTCAAGCGGTCCCATGACAGGAATAAATAAAGTGACAGGAATAAATACAAACATGCTATCCGACAGAAGTTCAGATCTGTGCAGTGTTGCTAATGGCAACTAATGGACAGATAGGACCTATATCTAGAACGATTATCGAACGTATTATTTGGCCTCTAGGTAAACTGCTTTCCGATCTTTTCAGTGAAAGATGAAAACCGAAACTCTGCTCCACAGTACCCACTAGTGGTCAAAACAAACAGTGTTTCTCACCAAAACACACTGTATGTGTCACAGAATGAGGAATCCTTCCTAAAAATGTCAAAAACTACTTTTAATATCATGATATTAATTACATGCATATCTCTCAGGTCATATGTAGAATCACAGCTATAATTGTGTTATTAATTGTACTGGTGCACAATATCGATTACATACAGTTCTCTGTAAAGGATGGAGCCAAATAGCCTACTGTAGGGATGTAAAAAAGCATTGAGAAGCTGAGTTCATCCAAACATGTAATTGCTTTGCCAAATCCATTGTGTTACTTGCAGTATGGAATAAAGGCACAGCTGTGACATCCTTAGGACAAGGATGGGTCTACTGGCTGGAAGTTTCAATTAAAAAGGTTAAAAGGGGACTGTAGCTAAAGGAGGACCCACCTGGTCAGCAATAATGTTTGAGGGGCTTCCAGAGTGCACAGTGAAGCACGACTGCTAATCGGGTCTAATGTGAGCCAAGAAAACATTTCCCACTCCATTACCCCACCAGCAGTCTCTGTTCTTTTTGACAGCAGGAAGTTTTGGAGCCATTTATGCTGTTTACGCCAGTTTCCGCCCCCAGTCATCAGCGGAAGTATGATTGGTCAGGTCAGGCAGCATCTCTCTCATCCACTGTCCAGTATATTCTTATTAACTGGCAGGTCCAGAGGTGATGATCTTCTTCTATGGTTTTCTCTTGCTGACTCGACAGCCTGACAGCTGTATTTCTAAGCTGCCCTCTGTGGACGTCACTGTCTGGACGTTTTACTTGCTGACTTGAAGGAGCCCATGCTGCTCTCTCCAACATCCTTCATCAACACTGCACAATAGACCCCTCCGGAGCGACCGCTTATCACACCGATCTGTAATAACGCAAGAACGGCAGCCGTTTCTGAGATTCTCAAACTGGCGCGTCTGATACCAGTGATCTTATTCAGAAGCACTGATATCACATTCCGCTGTGAAGGAAACTCTTGACTCTAGGAGTGTGACAACCGGGAAAAACACAGGTCTGAGCTATTTGTGCTTGAATGTATCATATAGCTGGTTTTGTGTAGGGCCGGTTGGTAAATGAGCCACAATGAGAAAGTGAGGCCAATTGATTCCTGGATCGGCGTCGAATAGATTTGAATTCCCGTGTGGAATGGATTGTTCTGAAGCTCGCTGATCATGGACTGTCCCATGTCCCAACGTTTCCCTCACGTTCTGACCTTGTGCGAGGCCCTACCTGTCCAACAGATGCTATCAATGATTTTTTTTTTTTGCCTCACGTGCAGTTTGGTGTCCCTCTAGGTATATCTTTCTGTGCATCCAGGTCTGCCTTGTGTTTCTGTGAGCAGTTGGCTTTTTCCTTGATTTCCCTGCTGTGTTTTGGACCTGCTTCTCTATTATTATAACTTTTCATCTGGTCCTTCCTTTATTAAGCAAGTCGTCTGAAAGCAATTTATTAAGAATAGATTAAAAGTAAGTAGAGAGATTTCAGGCAGAACACAGTTCCATTCCAAAAAAAAGTCTTTAAAGTTTTGTCCCTAAAGTCATTAAGCATCTACTAACAAACTGGCCTGCAAATAACTGCATTTCACACTATTACTGTATGTTTCAGACATTTAGATTAAATTGAAATAAGGACCTTTTTGAAATGTTTTAAAACAGCATATATTCCTTGTTTTGCCACTTGGCAACAGCAAAACAAGCTGTTAACACTTCATCATAACCATAACAACATTATATAAAGCTGTTTTTGGCAAAAAAAAACATGACGGCAAACAAATTTAGACTCTTCAGATTGAGGATTGAGTTAAAAATGTCAAATTAGATTTGTTTTCTATGGTGTCACATTTGTGTGTTCCTTGTTCACAGAAAAAGCCCAAAATATACCTCATGGGTAGTTAAGAGAAGCTTTCATTCAGATGATAAGTTCTGACATTTGTGGCCGTTATATTCAGAAGACATTTTATTCCCATTTAAGGGTAAAAAAAAGGAGCAATATTGTTAATGTATCTTTTCAGCCAATAGATGAAGTCAATTCTCATATGATGACCAAAGCAGTGGCCACATACAAGGACTAACACTCTCAATGTATGTACA
The DNA here is from genome assembly GCF_027596085.1 of Anoplopoma fimbria. NCBI lineage: Eukaryota > Metazoa > Chordata > Actinopteri > Perciformes > Anoplopomatidae > Anoplopoma > Anoplopoma fimbria. The sequence continues at coordinate 4,315,764 of NC_072452.1, read as the reverse complement.
AAGAAACTGACACGAGAGAGGGAATAAGGAAAACAAAGCTTTGCAAATAAACGTCGGGAACAGACAGCACTTTATATACACAAGTGAAAAAATAGATAAATATTACATACAATTTCTCTAAAAGGACCAATCATCAACGGTGAAATAAAATGAAATGTCAACTTACAAGTATACACGTATATAAGGAAACAAATATCACACAGAAAGAAATACTGTGAGGGTAATCATGCACTGGCTGATTATTTATAGTATTTACTTAAACACATGTTCATACTGTTCATACAGCACGTAGGATTTTATTAACAGTGACGGATGAAATGTTAAGAAAACTGTAAAATCATAATCTATAACAACATCAGTGTTGGTGTTAGAGGGTCACTGACAGTTGACTGATGTGTTATCAGAGTGAAGAAACTGTGTGTCTGCTTATTTATTTTTTTTGCATTCTTGCGTGTTCGGTAGTGTTTGCCAGAGGGGAGAAGTTAATAGTTAGATAATCTTTTAAATTTCAAACCGCTGCTGCGACTTTTGTAATTTAAATTAGCGAATAATTTGCGCGTGTGTCACAAGACCAACTCGGTGAATCAATTGGAACTGACTGTTGCCTCGAATTTATGTAAACACGAGGCTCGGGTGCACTTCTCATGGTTATTAACACCGAGCCCGTGGTACCGGAGGAGTCTGCTGCCTTCCAGTCAACACACAGAGAACACGGAGTCTCCTGTGGCCACGCTAAATAATAAATTAGTATAAATATTTACAAATTATTTGCACTGGGGAAGGGGAACAAGGGTGATTTATTAGGCTCCAAGGAATAGAACTTTTCTTTAGAAAAGCAGAAAACGGCAAAAACAAGTGTCTGCCACTGCCTTTCTTCTATTTTTCCAGACAGAGATACAAGGTTGCAGGACACTGACAAACTCATGCACACACACACACACACACACACACACACACACACACACACACTCACACACACACACACACACACAAGGTGTGTGCTAATAAATGCAGTACCACCTGTTCAGTGAATGATGTAATTGCTGTCACCAGATCCCCGTTTCCTCACTATTACGCTATTTAACGGCGCCGCTTAACAGGTATGAAAGGTTGGTGCAAAAAGCTATCCCCACCCTCCCCAACACCTCCACTGATTTAACATTTAAAAGCATCTCCCGTCACGACAGAGAGCACTGGTCCTTCTTTTCATGTAGGGGAGGAAGCGGGGGGGGATGAGAGAGGAAGGAAAAGAGAGGAAAAGAAAAAGGAAGATTTGAAAAGGGGAATTGAAAAGATGAAGGAGTGAGGTTAGGCGGAGAAGGAAAAAGCTATTTATTCAGCAGTGACTCCATCGAATCGATTAAACTCCATTCACATGTACTCACACACATAAACACACACACACACACACACACAAACAACCATACTACCGTACTGTGCATTCCTGAGCCCCTTACAGAACTGTAACCATAACAACTAAATGTCTAACCCTTGGTCAGTGCCCCCTTGGCCCCTTGGTTCCACCCCCAGTGTTACTTTTACAGTGTGTCAGTACTCTTGTCCTTTCAAAATAAACGTCTGTCCTCACAGGAAGTTATGTATAGGTAATTAAAACTGCTTGGTTTGGGTTATGAAAAGAGCATGGTTGAAGTAAACTTAACTCAACAGTTGACAAGTCACGTGGTCCGCGGGGGGGGAATGTGGGACGTGGTTCTTGCAACGATCTCCTACGCTGAGGGTCTCTGACCAGACGGGAGGTGTGTTTGAAGAGTTGGGAGTGAGAGCGGGTTGACCCTTTCCTTCACCATAGAACTTAACGAAGTGCAAATCACACGTTGGCTGAATTAATCTAGTTTCCCACAATGGTATGAACCCCAAATTAACTGATTTTGCTGCAATTAATTGCATCAAACAGATTTAAAGGATGCCGAAATAACAACCTTATGATGCAGATTTGTAAAAAAAAAAAGTCTGACTTTAGGCTTTGCCAGGTCTGTAAGCAAGATGACAGGCAAACAACTTTTAAAATGCTTGTTTTCTGAATGGAGATTGGATCAATCAAGGCACAAAGGCACAAAAGGCAAAATAATACAATAGACAGTTTATGGTTAATTACACATGTATACATATATATCATATTTTTTATGGCAGCTCTCTGGGAGCCCACAGACAGCAAGAATCTTAGGTCTTAAAGGCATACTGTACGGTTTCCAGTGATATGCACTTTTTAATATGTTGTTGAAATTGGTTTTTACATCCTGACAGCAATCTATGTACAAATACACTATCATAGAGCTCTGGGAGCCCACAGACAGCCAGAATCTTAGGTCTTAACATTGACTTCGTATGTAATCGCAGTACACTTCCTGAAGTAAATTGATGACCAAAAGCTAATTGGCTTAAAGTATGACCTCCAACCGATGACGGGCTTCACTGCTCAGCACTGCATGGGGGCGTTTTCCCCTCTGCAGCCACACCAACAATCACATCCTGAGGAGTGACTCATTGTGTGTGAGGAGAATTCAAAGTGACAAAAATGAGTTCTGATGGGGTTTCTGTTTTTTCTTCGCAGTTAACTCCCCCCCCCCCCAACACAACAGAAATAGCACAGAGCGCAGACATGCTTGTTGGTGTACACAAATACCACTGGACCTGTCTGAGACTGTAGGAATAGCATGCGGCTGCCCTGTGCTAACCTCTCCTGATAACTCTGACATTTGGAAATTTGACATTCTTCACTTTCTTCCCACACTGAGAGCGCACGTCGCCCTTTGTGTGCTGGCTTTTTTTCGTGTCTTCGCGGGGTCAGAAAGGATTCGTGACACGGTGTAATTTCATAAATGCATGGTTGTTATGAATAAAAAAAAAAGGCAAATCAAGCAAACGTGGCATGTGACCTCAATCTTTCCTTTGTCTTTTGGGAAAATGTCATCATTGCCTGTCTCCTGCTCATTTTAGAAATGTGTGTTGAAAAGTATTTTTTTCAAATCATCTCTTTCCTATTTTCATGTCCATGTGCTTATGTCATGTACCCTTACATTGTTTTATTCAAACCTGGAGTACATATTCCACAGTATGTAACCAGGAAGTGGCTCTTTATAGTATTCTTATGCCAACACCATGCTTTATGAAGTGCTTGGAGGTCATGTGATCAGTGAAAAGTATTTGGCTGTGAATAATTGTGGCTGCCTTATGTAAATATCTCATATCGATATTGTAATTATGCCATCAATCAGAGTCGGGCTGGGATCAGAGTGATACAATATGGGCTGTCAAGGCAGAATGCTCTCTCTCTCTCTCTCTCTCTCTCTCTCTCTCAATATCTCCTTCCATCTTTTCCTCCCACTCCCTCAGTCTGTCTCTCTCCATGAACTTGTGCAATCCCCCCCCCCAGCCTTGCCTCCACCGGGTCACAATAACGCCGCCACACTCAAGAGAGATCGAGAATCAGTTATGCCATAAAATGTGGTATTAAAACAGGCAAAGTCTTACAAAATGGTCAGCAAGAACGAAGAAACAGCCATTTACTAATTATATCCAATCGCCATTTTATCATTGAGTTGCTGTCATTTAGGAACTCTGTTCGGATCATGCCATGGTTTTGAGCCACTGATCAGATCAGCAGAAAATAAAAGAGAGCAAAAATAACTTTTCGATCATCTATTTTGCAGCCGATAACAGATTATAGATTGCAGATAACAGCTGCTGGTCACCAGCCCGCTTGTAGCAATCTGCTTTTCTACGCTGTGAGTGTCATGAGTGTGTGGATGAAGCATTAAGTTGTTACAATTTACTCATTGAATCTAACTCTCTGTGCTTTTTAACGTTACTAATCCACTGATCGTTTTAGTCGTCAAAAGTACATTTTGTTATGCCCTTTAAAATGTTTGATATACAATCAATGTTGGATTACAGTCTTGCCATGTTTTTTTTTTTTTTTTTGCAACCAATGAACAGATGTTACCATATATGGAATGCAGAGGAGCGACGTAGAGACGCTGTTTACGGCTCCGGAACAGTAGCATAAAAATGGCCGCCGTTCTGACCATCCCGTTACATAGATTTGTAAAGGATTGTCTGTTCTACTCCATTTTCTATTTCTATGGATGTTTCACATAAAAGCCTAAAGAACGGGTTAAAAATGAAAGACTTGCAAGTTCTGCTTCTATTTCTAAATAAATATAAAAGAGCAATGTTATAGATATAATGGTCATCGTTGGGCAACATCATGTAAAACCTACGGTGTGCTGTTCGAGGGGAAAGACTGATAGGAAATGAGATGCAAAAGGGCTCCAAAGATTCAAACGTTAGATGTTTATAGTCAGAACCTTCATCACTATCCAGTGGTTGAATGTATGCGAGCACAAACAGGATTAGTTGTTGCTTAAAATTATAAAATATACCCAATAAATGGGGAAAAAAAGATAGATATGAAAGAATTGATGGATCAGTAAGACATGTCTCTCTCCCTCTCCCTCTCTCTCTCTCTCTCATCCCTGCTCTTCTTCCTCTCTCTGCCTCTGTGGATAGCTGTTGTCAGGTTGAAAGCAGGGTGCTGTCTGCCTGTCCACCCACACAAGACACCAGCCATGCTGATTCGACCCACCACTGACAAACACACACACACACACACACACACACACACACACACACACACACACACACACACACACACACACACACATATTGCACAAAGGAACACACATGGAAGCATGCATTCAGCACAGGCACAATCTTCTCAACAGTGTGTATGAATATACAGAAGACGCATTTTGACATGCCGTGCTGTGTTTTGTGGAGGGAAGAAGGAAAGTTGATTTGTAAAAAGGATAGAAGCAGAGATCTAAGAGTCTCTTATAATGCAAGCATTGATGTTGTAACTTTAGATACGATAAATGCGTATGTATGTATATAGATATGAAAAAAAGAATTATAATTAAGACACACTAAGTCACACTGTGCTGCTGCTGGTTCAATGTGGAATCTATTGCTTTAGAGAAATAGACAGAAATTCCTGAGAAGTATAATGAAGTTTTCATTGCTGCTGTTATTATTAGTAGTCTTAATTATTTCCATCATTATTCAGCCTACTACTCTTATTGCATGAATCATTTATGTCATACGAATTGAATGTTTTGTAAATCTGGTATGTTGTTCATTCTCTACACATGACATCTATTGCACTCTGTCCATCCACCAATTTGTTTTTACATTACATTACATTACATTACATTACAGTCATTTAGCAGACGCTTTTATCCAAAGCGACTTACAGGAAGTGTATTCAACATAGGTATTCAAGAGAACTACTAGTCACCAGAAGTCATAAGTGCATCTCCTTTCTTAAACAAGCATCTAAAGCATAAACCAGAGCAAAAGTATAGTGCAGAGGCAGGTTACTACGAAAACAATAATTGCAACAGACTAATACGAATATAATAAGTGCTACAAACTACTACGAATAGGATAAGTGCAGTAAACAAATACGGATTCAATAAGTGCAGCGAACTGATACGAATACAGTAAGTGCAGCAACTAATACGAATGCAATAAGTGCTACGAGGAAGGCTCAGGGTAGTACTTCTTGAAGAGGTGAGTTTTCAGCCTGCGCCTAAAGATGGGCAGCGACTCTGCTGTCCTGACGTTTTAGGGGAGCTTTTCCTGTTCCGATATGAGTATCCCGGGACAGAGGATGTGGTATGTGTACAGATCGTAAAAACCCTCTGAAGCAAACCTGTGATTTGTGATTTTGGACTATACAAAATAAATTGAATTGAATTGAATTAAAAAGTTAGAGGACACAAGCTTTGTGAGTGGTGATCCGTTGCGAGTTGGCTTTTACAAATCTGTAAAGCTTAAATTGGCCTGAGAAGTGATCACCATGAGGATGACTCTCATTAATAGGAGAGACCGTGACGTTTGTGGAGGAGCTGGACGCTGTAAGGTGGTCCGATAGCTAGCACCACCTGTAGCCTCCGTGTGATTTGCACTAGGGCGAGCAGCTGTAAAGGTATCAGTAAGCTTCCACTGTACTTGTCGGATGGTTGAGTTGCAACCAATGTTGGCAATCAGGGCTAATTATTTAAACTTTCCAAAACCAGCAATTTTACAATCCTGCACACCTCAAGCAGTGATAGGCCAGATTTGAAGAGGTGGGTTTGAACCTCTAGCTCTCTTTATTCTTTTTTCGAATGTGGTATATTTTCAGGTCTTGCACGATACAGCGAAGGCCCCAAGTGTTTTTGTCCTATATAAGAAGCAGATGTGCAGGATATCAGGGGCTGAAGGTCAAAGGTGTAGAATGTTGGAGTCCCATACAAGGTCTTGACCTCAGCCCAAATGTGAATAACATGTACCATATATAAGGAGGTATAAGAGCCCGAAAAGTAGGGAACTCACAGATTCGACTCGAGACCTCCGGGCGTTCTAGACGTCCGTTATGACATGTGTTGCTTGTTTGTAATAAACTTTATTATACCAGCAAGAACAGTGTCCGCGGAGCATCCTTCCTCATCACTTCAACAGCACTGTCGCATGAAAGATACGACACAAACATTTTGTGTGTTCAACTAAGTGAAACTCCATGAATGCCTTTGAGCAAAGGTTGGCTCAAAGCTTGCTCTGTTGACCCCATATTCAACGGATTATCACATATTGCTGTTCGAGGTGATCCATCTTTTCACTGCTTTCGGCCGTTGGTAACAGCTATTAACAGGTTTGCCTTCAGACGTGATCTGACAACAGTTAGTTAGTCAGTTTCAAGCAATCTGAAAGCTTTGCAACAGAAGCTACATTTTCTATATATATTTTTCAACAGAAAATGTGGCAGTCTTTTAAAAAAAAAACTTTGCTTAGTGACTAGTCATAGATGTGAGCATAGCTGATTTAGCCAGTCTTGATGGTGATGGTTTTAAGTGGTTAGAATCCTTTTTCTCTTTCATTATTTCATTTTCTTCTTACTTTGTGTCCTTCTGTGTTGTCAGAGCTTTCTCTCTTTCTCTCAATGTTCCAAATGCTTTCATTTTCTCTTTCTTCTTACTGCCTTTCTTTCCATTTTTTTCAATGTCAATGTCTGTCAATGTTTTTCAGCGCTTTAATTCTTTCTCTCATTCCTCCCAATTCTTTCTTTCTGTAAGTCTGTCTGGCTACCTTTTGTTTTTTCTTGATCTTTCCAAATTTACTGGATTATCAGGTGTGCTAAGGGGCAACCGCCCGGTGACGCCAGACCTCCAGGGTCCTATCAGTGGTATCAGTTGGATTTCAGGTCATTTAAACATTGGACTCATGTCATTTGTGCCCTGTTTTAAAGAGAGCCATTATACATAATGTTGTTATAAAACTTTAATTGCTCTAGTTTTAAGGTTTATGTAGAACACCTGCAAGAGGTTGGTTGGTTTCTAGTTCTCTGTTCATATAATGAACAAGTTTTTTTTTTTAAAAGACTGCCACATTTTCTGTTGAAAAATATATATAAAAAATGTAGCTTCTGTTGCAAAGCTTTCAGATTGCTTGAAACTGACTAACTAACTGTTGTCAACAAGGGGCGGCTGTGGCGTAGTGGAGAGCAAGGTAGTTCTCCAATCAGAGGGTCGGTGGTTCGATACCCGGCTTCGGCAGTCGATGTGTCCTTGGGCAAGACACTTAACCCCAAGTTGCTCCTGAAGGCTTGCCATCGGTGTGGACTGGATGATGAATGTTAGTTAGAGTCTGATGGTGGCACCTTGCATGGTAGCCTGTCATCAGTGTGTGAATGGGTGAATGATATGTAACATACTACTGACTGTAAGTCGCTTTGGATAAAAGCGTCTGCTAAATGACTGTAATGTAATGAAACTGTCATCTTTAGTATGCTGTTTGCACTGTACATGATGGAAACTTGGAGACAACAATGGCCAGCAGCTGATTGTTACCTTGGGGCACCTAAACAGGTTTATTTGACGATTGTGGTAGAGGTACACAGTTAGAAGTAAAGGTACTAAATCTCACATGGTACCAGTGAGTACCAGCCCAAATCAAGCATTGGTCCAAACACTGCCTTTCTTACATGTTCAGGGTCTCTAAGTCAACATATTTGACTCAATAATCACAGTCCTAAATTTGTGAATATAAATGTAACTGAACATTCAAACATTCATTCAATAACAAAACATCAAGATACATAAAGTATGTGTAAAAATGTGATATCATTCTGCATATGAATGTGTGCAGTGACAGTGTTTATGTGCAGCAGCTGAGCGTTTGAACCGATGGAGAATAACAGGATCAGGTTGCACACATGCACAACAGAATGTGCAACTTGTTAAAGTTCCAGATCTCAAACAATCACTGTTGTTATCTCATTAAGATCAACATATGGTGTGTTCAAAACCACCAACACATCTCATCTCTCTCTACCTCGGCCTCCCTCCCTCGTCTTATTGATCATTAAACATGTAACACAATCTACTAACATCATACCACACACATCACAATGAGAGGAACCCTCTTGACACAAAATCTTCCCTTTTCTGTTATTAAAAAAAAGAGGAAATGACAAAACAAAAATTAACGAGGAGCTCGGACTGACGTTTGGGGGAAATTACTCATTACAGCCTGTGTTATTTTGATTGTGCAAAGATTTGCAGAAGCCTATGCGATGTGACCAGAGAAAGAGTGTTTGGTCTCAGACGTGATGGACTGCAGTACTAACAAATTCCTGCAAGTGCTAAAGCGACAAGCCACGGACAAATATGCCATTATAACAGGACTAAAGAGTTGACATGTTCTAAATCTTAATACTGCAACATGCTCAGTGCTCCACGGCGTCTGACGCACACAGGCATTCATAAGCATGTGTCGTATCTTTCATGCGACAGTGCTGTTGAAGTGATGAGGAAGGATGCTCCGCGGACACTGTTCTTGCTGGTATAATAAAGTTTATTACAAACAAGCAACAAATGTCATGACGGACGTCAGAGGAGCGCCCTCCCAGGAGGTCTCAATAGATGTCGAATCTGTGAGTTCCCTACTTTTGGGATGTCTTATACCTCCTTATATATGGTACATGTTATTCACATTTGGGCTGAGGTCAAGACCTTGTATGGGGCTCCAACATTCTACACCTTTGACCTTCAGCCCCTGGTATCCTGCACATCTGCTTCTTATATAGGACAAAAACACTTGGGGCCTTCGCTGTATCGTGCAAGACCTGAAAATATACCACACATGTGAATGGGATGTACCAGGTTTGAAACTAACTCCAATGTAAACACACCGGCATCATGATGACACGCTCAGAGCAACCTGACGTAGTATGAAGTGAGAGATCGTCCACACAGGGCTGGAGGGAAGGTTGGTGTAGGGGTCAAACGCTCGCAGGACTTTAAGCCAGGAGATCTTTATTAGTCATCTGAGTCGTTAGTGTCGATAGTCACGTGACTCACACGAGTCGCTAGTCATGCGACACATTTTGGTAGTCTCTAGTCGGTCATCAACTTTTATTTATTTGTCACGTTACTTCAGTACTTACGTGACTGGACTTCCATAGTTATTTTAACCCAAACCACAATATTTTCCTAAACCCAACTAAGTGGTTTCAGTAATTCACAATATGGTTGGTATGAAAAAAACTGAACTTTTTTTGTAAGATATCATACCAACCTTTGAACGAGGACACGTTAGAATTTGATGACAAAGTTCATAGAATAAATAGAAGCATCAATCATTTCTAAAGTCTTGCATTTGCTCAATCATGTTCTGTCTCTTATTTGAGCCCAACAGCCTAATTTATGGTAGGAGCATCCCGGGCTCTGCAGTAGGTTTTAGTCCAAGAAAATTGGCGACACAGGGAAAATCAAAAAAAGACAAATACCTACATTCCAAAAAGAAGATTTAATGCAATTATGCCCTTAAAATAAAAACAAAAAAAATGACCCATATGATTGCTCCAGAAACCAAGGAGATTGGGCTTGAACTGCGGTCTCCATTTGTCAAAGTCACATGCTTTGTTGACCAAACAACCATCCATGGCTTTCTCTCTTTTTGATGTTATAACATCACACTAATTCCAACTTTCCTGCTTTTAGAGATCTGTTGGACTTTTCCCCCATACACAATGATAATTAAAAAAAAAATCAGAAACAAAAACAAAACACTTACTTTTTGGATTATCCTAATTTGAACATTTATGTCTAATACAATTTGAAAAGTCATTAAGAACTTTATTTTTTAATTAAATTATTTTTGGACCCACACATGCAGAATCACCCCTGGGTGTGACGCCTGTGGGAAAATTTAATTTTGATTTGGTTGAATTCACCATAATCTGTGGTTCAGTACACTAGCAGTTATGTGATGTGCCTTTTCTGTGTTGTTTCCCCTTCATGCTGACACTGTGACAGTTGGGCACGGTCAGTGTGTAACTATGTAAGTGTTTCCGGAGTAATGCCCTCTGAACAGTTGCTTTTTGGTGTTAAAATAATACAAGACACACGCCTTTGTTTAGTCAAAGATGGAAGTTGTTCAGTTCTACTTTCCTGTAACTTCCACAATATGAGTATTTATTTATGGTCATAAAAGAAAATGAAAGAAAAACACGTTTAGGCATCTCGTCTCTCCCTGAGGCCATCCATCAGAGAGAACATTGAAAACAGCGATCCTTAGGATTTATCTGATAACCCGCTGGCAGAATAGAATGTACAGCAGGTCTTACTTGAGGATAAAGTACAATGCATGCCAATGTCAGCTTTATGTTCTTAAAATAACTGAAATAAATGCGTACATATATCTTTCAGGACCACCCTGCTCAGAAGCCATCCATAGAATAGAATAATATAATTTAGGAAAAAAATAACATATAATCTCAGATATTATCAGATTTTTTTTTCAGGAATAACGATTTACGCCTTCAAATTTCTTATTTTTTTCCTGTAACATAGAGAATGGCTCTCATATGCAGTCATATGAAACCGACGACTTTGAATTGAAGCACTCTCTATGCCTTAAAACAACAGAGCAACAGCCATAAAACTCTTCATGAATTTAGTTTGATCAAAATTTGTCACTAAAAATATATCTCAATTTATTTAAGAGTAATATTTGACTTCTATTTAAAGTAAAATATCAATCTTACTGATATTAGTTTGCATCCAGTTCAACAATTAAAAGTTATTTAAGTCTGAGGCTATATACTATATACTTTATACTGAAAGTTCAAAAGTCTGCAAACACAGAAATGTGCCGATATGTATATATGTATGTATATTTGGTGCCGCAGCAGAAGTTTTCACACTCCTCTACATCACTATTGTGTGCTGGAGTTCTGCTCTGAAAGCTGTCGTACTTGTCTTTAGCACAAAACAGAAAAATCTGAACAGCTGTACAATAACTCTCTGCTGACGTTCTAATCATTTCTGCTTTAATGTCCTCAGTGCTTTGACTTCTTCTCTCTTGTTACACCCTCTGAAATATGCATGCATGGAAGTGTATAAATGAGCACAGAGTACATTTTTCTCTTTTTCATTTTCCAGTCAACAACAAAACAAACGAGTTGCTGGAAAAGCCCTCTCTGTGAGCTCCCCCTGAATTCAAAGAAAAGAACCGTTTGCGTGACAGTTTTTGGGGAGAAACTGCTTTAAAGGGTTCTAAAAGCTCAAACAGGAAGTGTACTTTCAGGGGGGGAAAAGCTCCCCGTTTAATGCTTCTACATTCAGAGCACTTTCTCAAGAAACGGAGGATCTGAAATCGCACACAAAAAAAACTGTTGTCGGCTGACATTCAAATAGCCTCAAACACTTTGGAGCGGTTGTGCTGACGTCCGCTCATCCAATATTTATCCCTGGCATTCACCTGAGAGGAGAACGGTGAGGCGATCAGAACACAGGAACATGCCGCCTCTTGTGAACTGCTGAGTTTGACTTGTTGACAACAAATGTGTGCTCTGATGCATTTCCAGGGCGAGCTTTTCCCACCATTGCTTGTGCCATCTCGCCGCTCTCTATGCATGCTTTCATGTGCATGATGCAGTTTTATGGCGGCTATTTCTTTGCGCCCCAACCCCCCTTTTTCTCATTTGTTTGGTTAGATTTAGGATGCAGGAGGGGCATGCAAGCGCACACACACAAACAAACACACACAGAGCTGCAATCATAGCATACACACGCACACATTATGTGTTGAGCTACACAAATCAGTGGCTAACTCAGCAGTCAATATTCTTCTTTGGAGCGTTAAAGGGCGATCAATAGAGAAATGATGGGGAAAAAAAGGGGGTTGCTTATGCTGAACTTAAAGGGGAATTCCACTTCTCTAATTTTTCTAACTTAATTCATATTTGATCAAAGACTCGCTTAGGGTTACCCATTTCAAACCACCTAAACCACTATCCAGAAACCCACTCAGAAGTCCCACATGAGGCTTCACCGCACATCAGCAGCAGCAGAGGAACCGAGCCGAAACACCCAAATCATTGTATGTGGCCAGAGAGGTGAAAACCCAGGGTTGAAAGTCTCCACAGAGCACATGCTGCTGCTCATAAAACCCGTTGCTGAGGCGTACAGGGCAAACCGACTTCATTTTGGTCTGAACCGAGACGGCAAACTTTATTTCTCCTTTCAACCTTTCAAAGGTGGCGCAGACCGGATCCACTCTTTCCATCCTTACCTTTCATGAGTATTTCGCTAAAAGGAAATTCGCTTACAGTAGCTTAGGCTTTACAACTATTTATCTCAGACTGCTAGATACTGCTCTGGGTCAATATGATCCCCGTTAGTCCTGCACCAATCTATTTGAACCTTTAATTGAAAAAGCGTTGGCCGTCCCTGTCCCAAAATTGGCACCGCTGCCTGTGTTAAAAACTGTTTCCCCGTCGATACGATTTTCCCCATACATAAACCTGAACTAACCTATCACTGTTCACAGAGAAGGGTGCCATCAAGTAAACAGGAGGGAACACCGATATACGAGGGGAGTGGCTGACTTAGACATAACTCGAGTATGAATAGTTTGATCCAATGTATTCGCATTTTTTGCATTTTCCTGGCGGTTTTTTTTCATCACTCGCCAGATGTGTAAAGGCCTTAAATCAGGTTTCCTCATCTGGTAAGTAAGACAACTTTCTTTATACAGCACATTTCCAAAACAGCAGTTCCAAAGTGCTTCACAGTCATTAATAAAAAAAGACATATAGCAGTTATTAGTGATATTTCTGCATTGCAAAGACAAGACCAATTTCATAATGGGATGTCAAAACCGCAATTTATTAATAAAATGATCTAAGACTCTTTGAAACTTGGTGTGGGCCAACGACCAAGAGTTGTGTTTTAAATCCAAATTTCAGATTTTAATGAAACATAAGATGACACTGTTTGTATTGAGTTAGTCAAATTTACCCCCAAACTCTGTGGATGGTGGCAAAAATAGTCATTTGAAAAGTGAGACTAAGGGCCATTGACGTTTTTTTTTTTTATGGAAGTTACATTATTATTTTAACACAAACCATGATCTTTTTTCTAACTTTAACCAAGTTGTTTTGTTACCTAATCTTAACTTGTTTCTCAACTTTAACCGCATGGCATTATGTTTTTCTTCAAGTGTGATAAGAGGATGGTATGAAACATATTTATAAAACCTTTTTTTTTTTTTCATTCAGAAATATCAACGTTAAAAGCAGCCCATGTTTTTTTTCTGCTTACTGGGTTGAGTGTGCAGAGATGAGCTGTGACAGTGTAGCACCAGTTGGTGTTTTCACCATCAGAATCTGAAGATAAGGGACCCGACCCTTCCCTATGTCAGAGGACATGTTACGCTTGTCCCACAATGCAAGGCACAAAGAAGATGGAGTTGGAAAATCTTGGAAAACCGAAGAAGTTTTAAGGAGGGGAAGGATTTGTTGGTCGATCACAACTCCCAAACAGCAGCGTATAATAATTCTACCAGTAAATGCATGATATTTATTCTTTTATATATTTATACAACCCAATGCAGTGGTGTATGACAGTAGAAAAGCGGGTTAACTCAGTAACAAGTTCTTGTGATTTTCTCATGAATAATAATAAAGTACAAACAGTTCAAGTTCATGTTGTTTTTTATAACAAACATGGACTCTGAAAAACAGCCCAGAGTCGTTCGACAAGGTCAGTTTCATTAATTTAATTCACTCCTGCTTGTTTCCATTCTCCTCTTTGTCAGACCGCACCGCCACGGTCCACCACCCAACTCCCCCACCACCCCTCCTTCAGCCAGACCCCCAGTTATGGCATAGAACATAGAACATAGAAATCAACCTCTATGCGGTCCGAGTTGTGCATTTAGCAGGTGTTTTACAACAGCTCCACCGCATGACTCCAGCAGTCAGATTTGATAACGGCGAACATTAACCGTCGTCTCCCCAGGCCGCCGACAAGAGGGCCGATTTGTCTCCTCCCTTTATCTGCACTGTCACGTCAATGTACAGCCTCCCAGTGACTGAACCGGAAAAGATGGCGGGGCCGATTGTATGGGGAGAACCCACAGGGATTTTTCTGGGGATCAGGGTACATCGTCATGACAGCCAGAGCCAAAAAAGACCAGCCTCCGCTCACGGTGCCAATCCTGAGCTTTCTGAATCGTGCCTCCTGAAGGCTAAGGGGAAAATTCATGTTCGGTTCAGTCGGGATTGGAGGCCATCTGGGTTTCCTGGAATTTAATTCTGCCAGATATGCGAGCTCGTACACAGACATGGAAAAAGAGGGGCGATACAAAAGAGACACATTGTTCAAATGCGCGTGCACAAGGATTCTATGTCAGGTTGAGATTATTATGTTGTGTGGCTGCAGGTGAAACGTGACCTTCTGGCTGACGATGAGAGGGAACGAAATAGAGCAACTGACAGTGGGAAAAGAAAGGAGAGAGGGAGAGATTCCATTTAAGCTAAAGGGCAGAATATCATCAGCACAAACAGGCAAAACAAGCAGCAGAAAGAATACCAGAATATCATTTGTCTTGTATGAAGTTTTGGTGATGGGGCTGGGCGGCGTTAGCTTAAATCTGCTCATGTTTTTGACTGAGCGTATCCATTTGCAACTCATGAACGTGATGCTGAGCGAGAGTTAACGATGCTCAGGCACAGGTGTTTTTGCAGCACCCAATGATTTCAGGCAAGCAGCATGCTTTATGGGTAGTGCGATGAAAGGAGTGGAGACACCAGCCATTGTCTATTCCGTGACCGCCACCAAAGTCCAAAAGCGAGCAAGGATGCCCTTTGCAAGCAGATACTGTTCTATGCGTCCTTATCACATGATAGCGCGTCTGTTTTTTTTTTATCAGCGCAGGATTTGAGACCAATTAAAGGCCATAACATCCAACCAGTTTGAAAAACAAAAACTGAAAAAACGAAAGGGAACCAGTCAATTTTTTGGGGACGACGAACCTTGTTTAAAATTCTAAATTGTGAACAATGAACGTGAACTGGTTCAATTTAAAATTTGCGAACTTTAAGCTTGCTCTTGTGGAGTGTGAACTTGCACAACACTGGCTAAAATAGATGAACTGTCCCATCTGCAGTACCTTGATAGTAATACTGCATAAATATTAATTAATAACACTTTCTATTCGTTCTTTAAATGGTTAATGTCTACATTTATAAAACGTTTTTATCCGACGAGTCTTAGCATAAATGTGATTGAGTACACTGATGTTTTAGGGATTGATTTCACAAGGACAACAGCAGAGGCACTCCTGTTGGGTGATTTTATCCAACCAATCATATCATATCGCCGATGAGCCTGGAGACAATCCCGTTAACGTGTACATACACACACACACACACACACACGATGAATGAACAAACACGGCCGCTAAGAACATGCTCAGAAATGCCAAACCCACATATGTCAGATCAAATGTTGTGTCGAGACAAACGTCAGAGTATTTCCTGGAGTGCATTTAGTGGACTGAGGCCAGTCACACGCACACGGAAGGTCAGATAGGAGCGGGCACGCGTGTTTGTATGGTCACGCAATTAAGCGTGGATATGTGGCCATTCATACACACACACACACACACACACACACACAAACACAGAGGTTAAGCGCTGACTGTAATGAGATGAGTAATCAGTTGTGTCAGATAGCTTGTCTGCCAGAAGGAGAGAGGAAGGGAAGGGGTGTGTGCCAACACTGCACACATCCTCCTCCATCTCTCTTTTTTCCCCCCTCTTCTCTTTCAGTATCTCTTGCTCCTTTGGCCAGAGAGAGGAGGAGCGTGGAACATTGTTTCCCCCGCCTCAGGGCGACACGGCAGAGAGGAGATTCTGCCAGGATATGACGCCTCCTCTCCTCTCCAGTCTGGCCTCATCCTCACTGAGGTTTACATCTGAGGGAGGGGAGCAAACGGCCAATCCCTTCCACACCCTGGATCCAGATGAGACAGAGGAGGAGAGTGAGATCTGTGCGCGTTTACGGACAGCAGTGTACGTGAGGCGGTCCTCGTCCAAAATTTGTGCGGGTGCAAGGTCGAGTCAGGCGAGCAGAAAACGTCCACAGTATGATGTTATGGTGAAAAGTCACATTTAAAAACGTTGGGATGTGCAGTAAAGCTAATGAGATCTTTAGCCTTCAATAGCTGCTTCGCTGTCACAGATTTTCTAAATTTACTTGGGTCGCTCCTTTTTTTTCAGAGAGGCGGGTAGCAGCTGCAGCTGTTCTTCTCATATTGTCTCAATAACATTTTAAAGCAATAATTATGGGGTTTTCAGTGTTGCTACAGGCTTTCGGATCAACATCGATTCTGGCTTTGTAAGATTTTTTTAGACCAAATTCCCTTGATGATGCTTCCTTTAGAGGATATTATCAGAAAACTATCAGAAAACACTCAATAAACTTTCATTGTTATGCAGATGATACCCAGTTATATCTATCGATTAAGCCAGACGAAACTAACCAGTTCTCTAAACTTCCAGCATGTCTTAAGGACATAAAAACCTGGATGACCTGCAACTTCTTGATGTTAAACTCCGACAAAACTGAAGTTATTCTACTAGGCCCAGATCACCTTTGAAATCAATTATCTAACGATATACAGTCAGGTCCATAAATATTTGGACATTGGCACAATTTTCATCATTTTGCCTCTGTACACAACCACAATGGATTTGAAATGACACAATCAAGATGTGCTTTGAGTGCAGACTTTCAGCTTTAATTTGAGGGTATTTACATCCAAATAAACTGAATTGAATAGAATTGATGATGACTTTCTGCAGCTTTCTCAGAAAAAAATTAAAATAAATAACTGGATTAATTTGCTGTTATTTAAATCTGCTCGAAACAGGATTTCTCAAACAAGTATGTGCACTGTGAAAAATGCCACTTTCAGTTATGAACCAACAGATTCATCAATAATCAGCCGACTCGGCGGTCTGCTCAGCTCTACAGAACGTTTTAGCATCTGGCGGCTAATAGCTTTGGTTATTACAGTCCTGAACTTTACTGTTTCAGTTCACTCCATCAGCTCTCATCAGCATTGTTTTTCAGCTTAAGTTTTCAGCTAAAGAAAACTTCTGTTAAACCCAGTGTATCCACGGCTACCTGCCCAGTGGGCTACTTAGCAGTGCACTGACTAGCTGGTGAGCCTAACTGAGCATATAGCTGATAAAGAGCCTTAATATATTTCTCTCAGGAATTGTTGAGGTAACCTTAATTGTTCCTACAATGACATGTATTGCTGATAACAAACTCCAAATGATAAGCTTTATGTGTTTGATTAGAACCAGTTTTGGTGACTTTGAAAGCCGTCAACTTTCAACATAACCTGGGCTAGAGCTCCTTAGAAGTCCTTTCCAACAAGTTCCAAAAAGTTTGCTTTCTATGGTTGGTTTATTTGTTTTACCTTGGCTTGTAAAGGGACTCTGAATTAGATTATTTCATGCAGGACACTGCGGGGATCAATTTAAAATGGCAGGCTAAGGAATCTTCCACTTCACCCAAGGAAGGAACATTTTGAGCATTTGAATATAGAATTGCCATAACTTGAGTTTATCAATTTAGCATTCATTGTTGTAAATGAATAATCATTTGCTAAGCTTTCTGAGTCAGATACATATTTAATACAAATGTCATATTGTATGCTTCCCTGAGGTGGTGAACATTAAAGGTACTGTTGGTAAACTTGAGAAGCTAGCTAGAGTACGCTTGATTTAAAAGATCATCCAACAAAACATCCTAGTGCTACCAACATTTTTCCAATGAAAGTAGCTAGCAGCACTAGATCCAAAAGTTGCAAAATCTAGTTGGTGAAAAATGATAGTCATCCCTTAAGGACTTCGTTCAAAGTCTCTCCCCCAAAATGTTCATAATGAATGTTTACAACCAACATGGTTATAGTTAGAACTGGCGGATGTTAAGCTAGCAGCTTGTCACGCAAGATACCAGATTTGTTTCTCTTTTTTGTCATCAGATCATTTGATTCATTGATTATTGTCAGGATGTAATGAAATAAACCAATTATATTGTTTTTTTAAGCTGTTTCTGGATCTGTGGAAAATAAAATTGTATTATTAGACTTCATAACAATACGCACGTTTGCCTTGAGAACATTCTGATATTCTCTTGTTGTTTTGCATCGGAAGCACTCGGTCAGATTATTCAATCATCTGATGAATGAAGATGAAATTAACAAAATCAAAAATGTGTACCTTTCTGGTAAAATTGGCATTTTCTGTTCAGCTCCACTCTAGCTCTCCAACTGCATTCAGCACATATTGATGTGCATCCTCCATACATTTCCATTGGAATATTAAAGCTGTCCTGTCCTTTACCTCACATCCTTCATCATAATAATTCAAGACGAAGAAGGTAGGAAAGGACTGAAGGAAAATAAAGAGGAGACAAAACGCAAAATCAAAGTGTTTTGTATGTCACCCTCTTGCCCCATCAATTTTGTCTGCATGTATTTTTTAATTCCTACAGATGCCAATAAAAATGAACGAAAAAAGGTTCAGTTGAGTTGATCTTTGGAAAATAAGAAATGTTAAAAAAGAAGTCAAGCCAGGAGAAAGGAGTGGGAGGATGTGGTGACGAAGAAAGGACAACAGACTGAGAGAAAATGGGATAGAGGTGGAGAAGAAGAAAAGGGGGATTTTCGGCCCAGCCTATAGTGTTGACATCTGCCTCAGCATGACAGGCCGGGGAGAGAAAGAGAAGGAAGGGACAGAGGGAGGTATAGGAGAGAAAAGCCTTGGGTGTTGTGTAATAGCAAGCAGGACGGAGAGAAAAAGAGAAAATGTGGGAGAAAAAAAAAGAAATGACAAAAACTTGGAGAGGAGGGAGGATGAGAGTTAAAAATATGAAAAGGGAAGAAATAGAACAGTGACAGAGGGGAAAGCTGAATGGAGAGAAAGAAAGTCAGAAAGGAGTTTTTTCTGTCAGAGTAATTAGCAGCTGCTGAGCTGGTCTGGAGTCCAACATGGCACAAGTACACACACACACACACACACACACACACACACACACACACACACACACACACACACACACACACATCTGTGGTAAACACAGGCAGGCAAATGCCCACATTTTTGGGCACAAACACACACACACAGTGTTTCCCTTAGATACTTTTCACTTTCTCCATCCCCACTCTCTGTGCTGCAAAAATCCACACCCCTGCTGGTACAGACTTCTGAAAATGAGACTTTTTCGAGCACATAGGTCACCCATGCACCAAACGCAGACTGGCCTCCCCCTTTGCAAAAAAAGAGGACAAAAAGGTGACCAATGTAATAAAAAGAAAGAACTAACAATATCCTGGCTGCGAGGATGCACGGCTGCAAAGAGACAAGAGATTTATTATATTAATAAATGTCGCTTTTAGCAAAATAGGTGCGAGAAATGCTGCGGAGTACACCTAGTAAACCAGCCAATTATAGAAACGGCCCTGACTTAGCTGTAAAAGTCGTGGGTGACTTTTACACTCGAGGCTGCAGCTCCTCTTCTCTACAGGAGCCTCTGAGCATGCCTGGAAGCTGGCTTTTGTTATTAAGCAGATTTGTGTAAAACAATGTGCCTGTTGGGTAGCCTTCTCCATTAGGGACATATCCGATACAGTCGCAATTCACCTTCATTTATTTTTTTGTAACTGTGGAGGGTAAAAGCTTGAAAAGGCCCTTGCCTTAATGTCGAAAGAAGGAGATGAGGGAAGCCTCTCTCTGAAAAGTAATTATTTTCCATTGAGGCCTTGTTAAAAATCTGAATGATGTGTCTCTCACAGCACAGTGAGACACACAGACAGTTTTATTGCCACCTTGGGCTATTCATGATCCAGCACCGCTCCATTCACTAGGGGTATCGTATTCCAATACAACCCCATTGACTAGGCAGCCCGGTTCCATTACTAAGAGGAGCTCTGTGATAATCGGGGTAAAAGAGAAATGGATTGTCCCTTAAATCGGTCACTGCTCTGCGAGTGGTGGTGGCGGGAAGAGGGAGGAGGTACACAACAGACGGGCAACACATAATGGATAACTAAGTATGGGAGGCGATACAAGGAGGAGAGAAATTGGAGAGTAAGAGAAAGACTTAGCAGGGCAGGGAGGCATGGATAGGGCACGTTTACACCAAGGGGGGGAAATGGGGCAAATCAATGGCTATTGCTCAGCAGGTCAGCCTGGATTACAGAGTTTAGTTTACAATTAACCCACTTAAAACCAGACAACTAAGATTTTATTGCTAATTTAAATCAGCAGATGTAATAACTCCCTTCCCAAGGCCATTTTCTTCTTTTCATTATCTACAGTCACCCTCATAACCAGCAAGCCAGCCAATCAGAGTGCGACGGTCAACCAGCAAGCCTTTTTTATAAAAATCAATTGACTCAATCATCCACCTAACCCAGCAAGCAGGTCCCCTTTTCAGCCAGTCACTCACAAGAGTCAACCATTCTGGCACCCAGGCCCATCGGTTGTCTTGTCACCTAGTCATTCATCCCGTCAAGTCAGGCAGACAACCTGCAAGTCATTTTGTTAAACAGTCATTCAACTTGTGACAAAGTCCAGTAACTGTGTCACCTGATCAGTTACCAAGTCAACACGTCATTCATTTGTTCATCAAGTCACCTAAACGGTTATCAACTCATCTTGTTAGTCCTCTCTTCAGCAAGTCATTCATCTCGTCAACAGTCATTAACTCTCCCACTCACTAATCTAAGTCAACAAGTCAATAACCAAGTCATCTTGGGAATGAGCCCGTAACCTCTCAGCCATCGTATTACCTAGTCACACAGTCACCAGGTGAGTGACCTCATCACCTGACCAGACATCATGTCACCTAGTCAGACATTCACCTACCAAGTCACCTCTTACCGAGTCAGTCATCAGGTCGCCTGGTCCCCTGCTCAGTCATCTGGAGAACCAGTTGTACCGCAAGTCATCTACTCAGTCATCTTGGCACCTTGCTAGTCATTGACCAACCACCTGGTCAGACAGTCACCTATAACCGGTCACCTTGTCACCTTAATGAAGTTATCCACTCAGTCATCTTGATTGATTGATCTATTTATCCTATAATCAGTCATCCAATCCAATTATCAGTCATCAAATTATCTTTTTAAGTAAATGTAAAACGGACTTGTACTTGTAAAGTGCTTTTCTAGTCTTCTGACCACTTAAAGCTCTTTAACACTACATGTCATACACCCATTCACACACTGATGGCAGGGGCTACCATGCCTATCAGAACTATCTAACCATTACTACACAAACATACACCAAATGCATAGCATTCGGTAGCAATTTGGTGTTAAGCGTCTTGCCCAAGGACACATTGACATGGACTATCCGAACCAGGGACTGCCAGGAGCCCTCTCAGTCCTCTCCTGACCTAGTCAGAGGATATAGTAGCAACCTTGCAAGTCATCTAGTCACATTGTCCATTCTATCTTCACCCAATCTTGTAAAAAAAAGTCAGACAGTTAACTAGCCAGTGAAATAGCCATCTAGTCACCCACTTCGGCATTCACGACGGCAGCAATCTCATCACTCGTCCGTTACCAGATCATCAAGTCGCCATGCGCCGTCGTCATTTGGCTACATAGTGTGCCATGAATAGATAACGAGGCTTTTCAATGTGATGTACTTTCAACCATTTCATTTTAACAGGAAACTTTCCAGTTTGATCACTCAGATCTGTTTATTCACATCTGTCAAGTCGGAACTAATGAAATTGCATGTCATTTTTTATATGCAGTAAAGTGTTGTCTTTGTACCTCCTGCGTGTGATGGTTAGTCATCCTTGGTATAGTAAATTCAACTATAGTGTGCTCTGTGTTCCTGTTCTGTGCCTGGCTATGTTTTTTCTTAGTTAAATTTAAGCCTTTCGTCACTTGTATCTTTCAGAAAAAGCCTTGTACTGAATATGTATTTTTAATGTTTTTAGCATTACCTTCCCCATGGACAGCATTGGAGAGTAAGACATTTGGCTAAATTTATTACATTTTCATTGCTGAATAATTATGCTCATGAACATGTATGCTCCTTGTTATATGAATAAAGAAAAAGAGGGAGAAAGACAGAAAGAAACATTGAATCCCTGTCGTGTGTGCTAATACATGAGTGTGCTCTGTGGTCCTGGGTAAGTTTATGGTCTGTGTGTTGCGTCTTAATGCGAGTGTGTCTCTGTGTGTGTGTGTGTGTGGCTGAGAAGGGACACACTATGGCACCATTAAGCCACTTCTAATAACATCACATTCAGCATGTAGCCTCTAAGACCACAGTGGTCTCTGTGCAGGCCTGGGTGTGTGTACGTGTGTGTGCATGTGTCTTTACCCTTTACATGCATGTGTGTAGGTGTGCGTCTCATCTTCACTTATCTGCAGGTGTCCCTATACATACAGTATGTGTGTATATAGTCTGTACATGACTGCCTTAGTGCCCCAATGTGTGTACTGTGCCGGGTTTATTAAGCATATCATTTATATTGATTTTGGTTTAAACTGAGTGTCCAGGTGCTTGTGTGGAGGCTGTTTTTATCCAGCATTTGTAGCTATACCTAAGAAATGTGCTGTAAATTGTACATATACCAATAAAACAATTGAATGTAATCCACGTAATAATCAACCAAACTGCAATAGACCACACGGTGCAGGCGGAAGAGGGTGTTGGATGGGTTGGAAGCGATCTTTCACCCAGAAGAAAGTTTGTTCCCCATGCATACAAGAAGTCAACATTGATATATTTGTCACGTACCTTGCATACTTCAGTAACTGCATTTATTTAGACCAAAATGACAGCCTTTTCCTTAACCTACCTAAGTAGTGTTTTATCCTAAACCTAACTAAGCATTTCACAATCTTTTCCTAAACCTAACTAAGTAGTTTGTTGCCTAAACCTAACTAAGTATTTGACAATCTATTCCTAAACTTGACTTTAGTAGTTTTTTTTTTTTGTTGTTGTTGCCTAAATCTAACTCAGTTGTTTCCTTTGAAGACAGGAGTTTATTTTGAAAAAGACTGTATGCTTGTACCGAGCCGGAATTGGGACGTGTTGCTGGACTTTACGTTGAAAAAACGCACGCAGTAACTTTTTGTAACATATCATATGAACCGTTGTGATATGTGCTGTGTGATGTATGTACTGAAAATGCAAATATGTTTTGAGCACAGATCACAGGTCAGTAATCAAGGTCAGCTTTACCTCGATAACTGTGACTGGTGTGCTTACTTCCTGTTCCTGCTGATTGGTGTGTACCTGCTGGTTGTGCTGTGTGGGGACAAAAAAAAAGAAAGCCCAAATATGAAAGGAGTTATCTGTATCCTTCATCTTTTCCTCCTGGTAACATCTTCACCACCCCATTTCCTTCCAGAGATACTCTCCTTTTGTGGAAATGTTTGTAGATTGTTGCAGCTTCAGGTTAAAACGAATAGTTTTTCGAGAAACAGACGAGAATAAACAGAGATCTTCTATCCAGCCAAATGTCCCTCATTGTTAAACACAGAAAAGAGGAAAGGTAATCGCATTGGTGTAGATGAACAAACGTACGTGATAAATGCCACGTTGAGACATTTAGTTCTCATCATTTGGAAACATCTAAGATCCTGCGTTTCTGTTATGAGCAGATTTTGATGGAAGCAACTTTCTCAGGTCTGTACCGGATGTGATTTGCCAGAGGGCAGCACATTATGAAAGTTAATGAGGGTTAGGGCTGGCCAACTAAGTTATTCAATTTCTCATTAAAATGTCTTGTTTCTTCCTGCAGGTATTAACTCAGCAAACCCCTGATACTGTGAAAGCCATTTGGATGCGGACGAGTCACTTAAATGAACCTGATCCCAGCAACAAGTGTTTGTAAGATTCCATACTCTGATTCCAACCCGTTCAACTGCTGTTTGACTTACCTTATAAATGATCCAACTATACCCAGTTTGCACGTCATACACATCTAACAGGATCGGTTCACAAAAGGGATTATTTTATGCCTTTGTTGCATGACAATAGAGAGATGACAGGAAATGCGCGATGCGGTGTGACGTGCAGGGGAAGGTCCCCAGCTGGACGTGAACCGGCCTTAACCCCTGGAAGTGGGCAGTTTCAAACACTGGTCTGCTTTCAGTCAAAACACATTGAGGACACACGGGTTATGTTGAGACAGCAGACAAACAATATGTGTTTTGTCACAAATCCGAATTTCACTGTGTTATTTTTAAGTGAAGTGCTTGCTAAATGGCGTAGCATTTTTTCCCAGAAAATGCTTAAACAGCAAGCTGCAGAAAACATAAAGACTGCAGATGTTTATTGCATTTCACAATGATTTTACTACACATAATAAAGACAGTTTATTCTCTCCTGTTCAGATATCTGCTTTGTTATACTATTTTGCCTTAAGTTGCAGTCCTGTTAAGTTCATGCCGATAAAACCCAGCATTTCCTGATTTTGCCGGTTCATTATGAAAGCTTAACGGGTGAGTTTTACTGTGAATACTATCAGAAATTAAATGTGTTTTATTCACAGTTTTAAAGATGCTTCTTGACCCAAGTGCTTTTGTTGTTCAAACCAAACCACATCCAGAACTCGTTAACTTGTTAACCATGGTCTCCAGTGTGAAAAAAGTAAAGCATTACCTTCCCTTAAAAAAGTAACCTAGTAGCATAACACAAGCAGCAACAAATGTTCTTCCTCCCAAAGTGTCAAACAAGGAAGGTTGGTCAGAAGCCCTATTGGGACATACTTAGTGTCTTTTCAAAACAAACTTCAAACAGGTTCGTTTTTAGGTTTGCTTATTAAAAAAAACAACTTTGTTAAAGAAAATATTGTGTTTTGGGTAGAAATATGTATGTTTGTTGTGTGAAATAAATAAATAACTGCTTCTTTTGTTACTGGTGTTAGTCCATTCTGTTAAATAACTGGTATTGACACAGGACACAAACAGCGGTCTCCTGGGTGAAAGTCCTATGTGTGTTACACCTGTCCAAACTCTCCCCCCACCCCCACACCGGCCCTTCATTGACTTTCTCACGCTTAGAATCTTATAATGACATGGATGGGTTTACATTTGAGTTGGGTGCGTCTCGCTCAGATGCTAAAGGGTTCTTAGCTCACCAGCATCAGACGCTTAGGGCCACTGACTCACTTGGCGCATTGGGAAGGAGAACGCGTTAGCAGCGACTAAGGTTAAACGCAACTTGAAATAAAAGAAGCGATGCACATTTTTTTTCAAAGTCTACACTGGCAACGTTCATGATATTTTGACGTTTAAAGGCCTTTATTAAACAGAAAGCAAATCGTTTTACCTGGAGGCTGCCAAAATTGTCCTGGAAGGGCTTGTGATTTTGAGCATGTACATTGGTAATTGGAATATAAGTGATTTTTGCTCATTGAGGAAGTAGGACCTGATCCCAGTTTTTAACTAAAGGAGAAATGACAACCTTTAAAGACACAGATTCTACTAATAAGAGATTAGCAAGGAGCAATAACAAAACAATAACAATGATACAACAACTACATGGAGTATGATAGAGACATTAGCAGAAGAGGCCCATGAACTAGCGGTCGCAGTATTGAGGTTCCACAAAGCATGACACCCCCATATGGAAACACCATATGTCCTCATCAATACAACATACCAATTCATTATACATTCCCACACGTGGTCTGCAAAGTGACAAGTACAAAAGCACACACACACACACACACACACACACACACACACAAAACACACACACAGACAGCCTCGCACATGGGCACACTTAGACTCGTGCACAGTTTAGTTGGTGTAATGACCCATTTGGCATTGAGCAGCATCTGTTTAGCAGAGCCTTGTAGTGGTGATGTTAGTAATTTTCTCCCAGACACAGTGAGCACACAGAGGAGGCAGGATCCTCTTTAGCACTCACAACCGATGGCCTGTCCTGTTCCCGCGCCGTGATGTCAGTCTCCCCTCTCCTCCCCCATCCCCTCCTGTCACCACCCACTGCACAACACCGAAAAGGCACGGAGCACAAAGGCCTTGAAAGAATCCACTCAAAACAAAGCTACCCTCATTCTCAAAGCGCTACAAAAATAAGACCGCAAAAAAGTGCAATAAAAGTCCTAGAGTCGCTGACAATGAGATATGATGTTTTCACACGCTCAGAGAAAGAGAAGAACCCATCTTCCCAAATTATCCTTTCCGTCATGTCGCTTTTTATATTTTCCCCTTCCCTTCTTCCTCTCCTCGGAGGAGCATCAGGCGGTGACAGCCTGTACTTTCTGCACTTTCTGCCCTGTCATTATCAACCAGGAAGCAGAATGAAGAGAATGCTGGCTACATCATGCGGAGAGAGAACACTCCGGAGCTATCCTTTTTTTTTTTTTTACCATAACGAAGTTTAAAACACATAAAGAACATACAGTGGGAGCAAAGTTAATGATGTGATCAGGACAGGGATACCTTTAATGAATGTGAAGCACACATTTACTGGTAATGGTTCAATCCTAAATATACCTCTGGGGAGTGCACAACATATTAGGCATAACACCATTGTCTTTTATTGTTTAGAAGAAGTCTGTTATTATTCTCTCATTTTCATATTTATTTCTGCTTCAACTTGGAAATGTCATTCTTATTGCATGGAAACAAAACAAAATAACACCTTTTTGTAATTTTCTGCTATGCATGGGGCCCCTCGTCATGAAATTACAC
Source organism: Anoplopoma fimbria (assembly GCF_027596085.1). Lineage (NCBI taxonomy): Eukaryota > Metazoa > Chordata > Actinopteri > Perciformes > Anoplopomatidae > Anoplopoma > Anoplopoma fimbria. The sequence continues at coordinate 4,288,638 of NC_072452.1, read as the reverse complement.
ATATAAATTGTCTTTTATTTTGTATTTTATGACACTCCAAATGTACAATCATGCTCTTATGAAAAACAGTGGTGCAGCTGCGTCACTCCTACGCAGTCCAAAAACGATCACTTCCTAATGGTTGCAAAATGCCAAGATGGCAATGGCAAAAATCCAAGATGGCGAAAGCCAATATACTGAACTTGAGGCTTCAAAACTGCAGTTTTGGGGAGCAGTTTATACGATAGCTGGGCATTATATAAATGTGTTTGGTGGAACACAGCTAATTAGCTAGTAGCTGATAGGCTATGATGGCTTCCTCTGTTTTGGACATAGTGGCTCTTATCTTTTATATGGATTTATTTCACCCCGAAGAGCAGATTGGTGGCTCCTTTTGAAACGTATTTTACTTTGCACTGAAATGTAACCCATTTTAAGATATGTCAATTACCAAGTTTAAAGGGTCCTGCTAAAGCCATTTAAAGCCAACATGTCTAGACTTTCTCTGCGCCTAAATCTTTTTTTTCCAATTTTGGCAAAAGTCAATAAATCCATTTCCCCCATTGGATTTGTTGGGGGAGAGGAGAGGGTAATAGAGTACTTTGTTTTTGTCTTTTTTTGATGCTACCACTGGGAGTCACCAATTGTCATGTCGCACATATGAGAGCTATAACACCATCTCCTTTGCCATGAATTAAAATTCTTGAACAAAAATGAACTAATATTCAATGTGATATGACTTGAAGTATAATGCAATAGGCTGAGTAAACTTTTTGTGAAATGGCCTTAAAATGGGGCAGATGGCGGTTGCAAGCGATGCGCAACTCACGGTGCTAACAGCGACTCTGGGTTTGGGAACATTGTGTTAGCGCCATAAGGACCAGTAAAATAGGACAAGCCAAATTATAATTCCTTTTCTGCAGCCTGTAGATGAACCGTGTTCAAGCGTGGGCTGTACTGTGGGTGAAGCCACTCAGAGGTCGGAGGTCAATGCCATACCAAATGCTCCTTTAATTGGTAGCGTTGTGTAAGCTGTCTTTTGACCCTAACACACACACATGAACAAACACAGGCACACAAAGGCAAACATACATATAAGGTCTGAGCACACACATATGAATGTGCACCTACAAGGCTTGTTGGTTGCGTGTAGTCAGGGGCGAGGGGCGGTGTGAACGTGCTCCATCTTCATATACTGAAAGAAATAGGTGCCATCTCGGGTCGTACATTGGCAGTAATGAGAACGGGGAAGTAGGGATGAAACATGTGAGTCTGTTAGAGAGTGAAGGACGACATGCAGAGAAAAAGATCAGTGTAAGGTAAGAGTGCACTGGAGGGGAAAGAGCAATGAAATAAGAGACAGGTTAAAGAAGTAAAAGGGAGAAGGAGTCTAAATGGTGATTTATCACCTGCACACACACACACACACACACACACACACACACACACACACACACACACACACACACACACACACATTAACCCTGCTCCCCTTAATATTTTCCCTCTCTTGTACGGTTTTTCACTCCTCCTTTCCTTTGTTGTTCTCTCTCCCAAAATATTGTAAATGTGAATCAAATTCAAGTATGTGCATGAAGATATGAACCCATAAAAGTGCAAGAAAAAAAAGAAAATCATCATTTGACAACACATTAGGGCTCGAATGACTCAAATCCGTGACATTCTTTTCATATTCAAAATGTCAATTTTAGCTTTCATTCTAGAGTTTGTATCCACTGTGTTACAATGCTGATTTATAGTATAGATTAAAATGTTGGATGGATGGACATTCATTGAAACAGATCCCACATCAACCTTTTTGCATTACTCTTAATGCACTTCTTCTAGTGTATTTTGCATTAGTCCTTACTGACAAACCATTCCCTCTCTTTCTACCTAAGCAGAAAACGGTTTCCTGTTTTGCTGCTCCGTTGCTACGTCTTCTGTATCATGATAAGAGCCTGTTGAGGGATATCGCTGCAGGGGACGCCATCTTCACTTGTTCCCATCACATAAAGTTCAAGTCAAGTCAATTTTATGAGTCCAATATCAAATATCACAAATTTGCCTCAGGGGGTTCATGACAGGACCCTAGCTGCAGATAAGGAAAACATGTTAAAAATAAAAAAATAAGGACATTTATGTGCAGGCACCAAGTCTCCCAGAATAAATCTTTCAGAATAAAAGCATGCTTTAGAGAAAATCTGCGATTCTTTCTGGGAGAACTGCAGATTTAGTGTCTTACAGAATAAGAAGTGCCCCTTGTTGTAACACTGATTTCCACATCTCCCTCCATCTCTCCTTTCTTTGCTTTCTGCATCCCTCTGCTCCCTCTGTCTCTTCCTCTCCGCTCTTACAATGTTCAATAGTCATAAATCAACACCCCAGCATGTTTCTCTGATAACATTAGACATTTATGAATAATAAATGGCTGCTCGCCCACTCCCTATTACTTATTGACATCTCGCTGTATGTCATATAAGAATAAATGAAGGGGATAAAAGGGACTGGCAGGGTATCATTATGATCATGTCACATCGCTCCTTTTGTCAGTAGGTGTTTGTTTCACTCGTTTGAATGGGAGATTTCTAGTTCCCGTTCGCCGTTTATGTCTTTCATAACCCACTGAACTGATTATGTCAACTTTCTGTTGCACATTTTGAAAGCTCCTCGCGGCGCATTTGTGTTCTTTGAGAAGTAGAAAAATGCGGAGTGGAGAAAACCAGCAGCTGTCATCACAACGGAGAGAAGAAGGTTCCAAATCCTGCCATCCAGTTCTTGACCTACATCCACTGGATTGGCTTATTTCTAACCATGTATCTGCACAACATGCAAAATAATTTAAAGTTCACGCTGTAAGTTAAAGGAACATCTACAAGAAAATAAAAGAACAAGCAAACATCTACATGAAGACCATGGAGTGTGTTTCTCAACCTTATCCACCAAAAGTACGTTTTTGGATGGACAAGTAAGTGGACAGTAGTGGTGCAACGGATCATAAAACTCACAGTTCAGATCGTATCACGGATCAGATCACAGATCAGATCAGCACTAAAGAAAATAGGCAGCATATAAAACTTTTAGAGATCCCTGATTATGTTTTTTTGCCTCAATACTAATTGCCACTCATTGATGATCCATATTGGCAGATACAGATCCTTTTTTTTTTTTTGTTTGATTATAGCAGCTGGTATCCAAGTCTTTAGAAATAAATGTTTTTTTGCCAACGTCCAAAAAATAATTTCAACCACTCTGAAGTCTGTAAACCATCAACAATCCTAAATGTTATCCTCTTACTTTGTTGTAGTAATTTATAGTGAGGATTTTTCTTTTCATAAAAAAAAACACAATTCAAATTAGTCTTTTTATGGATTATAACAAATACAAATTGTCATTAGCATTGATGTATTATTATGCTTGGAGCTAGTGTTAGGAACTTTAACAGGTTATAATTCCCTCTCTAATATCTTTTTATGTGAATGTTTTAAAAACTCATTAAGTTCCCTGAGATATGTTTTCCTTGTTTACACATGGCATGTCATTTTTGGGGTTTCCTGTTTTATTTTGTCATTCACCTCTCCCTCTCGTTTCAGATAACTTCTCTTCCTTCCCTTGTGTGTTTCCCATCTGTGTGATCACTTTTCCCGCCCTGATCAGCTTCACCTGTTCCTAATCAAGCCTTCTTCTCCTTCTCCTCCCTGGTGTTTTTAGTCTGTGTGCTCCCCTTTGTCTGTGCAAGTTCGTCTCAGTACCTCTGTGTCTAGCATTCGAGCATTTTTCTCTTTGTGATCTTTGTTAGATCGTAGCTTTAGACTTTCCTGACTGCCTTTTGCCTCGCCGCTGTTTTGGATTTGTTTGCCTGAACTGACTGCTTGGCTGTGTTACCGGAAGTAAAGACTGTTTTCTTGTGTCCTGTCTTGAGTCGTGCTGTTGAGTCCCTGCCTCAATGGTGGCTTCGGCTTTAAAAGTTGATGTGATTACATGTGAACACATCATGATAATGTTATAATTTACATTTGCCCAATTCTCTTTTCCACTGAACAGTTCCGGAACGCATCATAATGTGCCTGAACCAAACCTTCCTTCGTTAGCCGTTAGCTGTGCTGCTCATGTTACTAGCACCAGCTCAACATGTTCATCAACATCTTTAAATCACCATTTTCTAATATTAGTTATTACCTTTTATTAACATGTAAACCCATAATAAAAATAAAAAATATCCACATTTGCTTACCTTTAATTACTGTATTAACTAATGTTTATTGGGTGTTTTCAACATTTAATAATGCTTGAATTAATACCTTAGTCAACATGAACATGATAAGTACCAGCCACATTAGTAACTATTTATTGATGTAATGTTAATTGATGTACCCTTAATGTAAAGTGTTACCAATTCACACCTTAGAGCTTAAAGCAAAAGTTGAACAAGCCGAAGCTAAAGAATGGTATTTGTATACACAGCAATGGTGTTTCTACCAGAGATGACATTTATTTTTTCACTGCAGATGTTTCCTGTACATGTGGCCCTGGCATGACAAACGTGACCCAGAGGCAGAGAATAACCATCATCCGAGCGTAAAAAAAAAAAATGCGAGTCAATATCAGTCCACTCCCCCGACAGTTAGTTCAAATTAACGCATCAACATCAGCTCTCCGAGCAGAGCGACAACACTCCCATAAACACGCGTTAAGTTGCCAAATGATGCTGAAAAATGAACACCGGACCGCTGTCTTGCTTGAAGACGTGTGGACCTGCCGCAATGAGTCCACCCACGGCCGTCACACGCAAACCATCAGACAACGACGTTTGTTCCATGCTGATGATCACGGTGCATCTGTTCATGATGTGCTGATGCGTTTCAGGCAGCAGTGATGACATTTAAGATTACATCAAGAGTTGCACATGACGGGCGCTTACTGCGTTCTGAGCAAATGTTAAAAGTCGAACTCAGAACTTGTATCACTGGTTTAATTTCTAGTGTATGGAAATATCACTTGCAACATAAAAGAAAAGACTTGAAAACAGCAGTTTAAGAAAAACTCTTAACTTAAAGCTACTTACTAGCATTTTCAAGAGCTTTCAACCGCATCTCACAGGCCTCTTCAGCGGATGTTTGCTCAGTTGCAATGGAGCTGTATATCTTGACATGCATATCAGGAACTTCAGTATTTGTACTAATGCAAACAGATACAGTGTGCAGTTTCATCTAGTCAAAACTTCTGTTGAAGAAGAGATATTGACTCCTCCTGCAATTCATTTTGTAACCCTGAGTCTCTGAGATAGCTCAGTTGCAATAACAATTGAAAGATCCATGAAAAAGATCTTGATCTAATCTTGGCACCAAAGACAAGCCTGCAGTATAGTAAATGTAAGCAATGCTTTTGGGTCCAAATGCTGACCAGAACTTTAACGCTCCACATGATATGTGTAACTTTTAGAGTTGAAACTGATCAATGATCAATTGAGAAATGTGTAGGGATCTGTAGTTCTGCTCCAAGTTGTGTAACAATCACAACCCAATGAAAAGCATGTACATTATTCACTATTCCAAGAAATTTCATGAGTACTAATTTGGTTTTCCAGTTAAGTTGTGGTGAGAGAGGTCATTTCTGCCTTAGTTATGTTCCCATGGTTTAGTTGACAGGAATTTCATGCTGTTACTGTCACTTATCCAGTCAAGCTCACCATTGCTGGTGAGCTTGTTGGTTAAAGCTACATTAGGTAACAATTATCAAAATGACATTTTGGTGTATTTGCTCAAAATGTCACTATATCCTGACAGCAGTACATAAGACAATATGTGTAAAAGGTTCCTCTGCCTCTTTTAAGTGCTTCCTAATGGCATTAGCAGGAATCCACCATGCCTGAGGAAAAAACAACCAACGTTGGACATTTTTAGGCAACCAAAAAGGTTCATATAACTCTGTTGTCTATTTGACTCTAAATGGACCATAATTTAATAAATGAACATCATGCTGTATTGGAAAATACATGAAACTAGATATTGAGACCATAAACTCATGTTTACAATGTTTACTGAGGGAATAAATCAAGAGAGAGGTAGAGTCTATACAATCAAACTTATTTTTGCAACTCGAGGAGTCGCCCCCTGATGGCCATTAGAAAGACTGCAGGTTTAAGGTAGTACCACATTGGCTCCAGTTTTCGGACCCGGAGTTGCACTCCACAACTCTTCACCCTGCTCGTCACAGACTGTTCTTGACTGTTTGAAAAGAGCTTTAAAAGTAGCAAGGACTGTGCAACAGCGTAAAACTCATTTGGTAATTTTTTTTCTTAAAGATCCCCCCCCTCACTGAAGGGGGGGGATCAGAAGGGAACGGTGCCAACTCATTTTGCACGGAGGGAAGAAAAATAGAACAACTGTTGCGTTTCAACAAGGCCAAATCCCGGAGCATGAGTAGACTAGATGAGCTTCAGGACACAAGTTGACAATATGTTTCATTTCAATAACAATGCCTCGGATAAGTTGACTGTCTTAGCAATACCCCCCAGAGGAACGAACACACACACACAAAGACCAAGAAGAACGACATGATGTTCCACGTTGCTTTACAAATCGACACAAACTGATCCCCTACTCCTTGAACTTAACACAAACTCACACACTAACACTCACACACAGTTAATTGTCCCTGATATTCCCTCTGCATAAAACCAGCTCTATTGACACTACAATGTTCCACTGGGACCCTGAGAAATAATGTGCAAGCAAGAGTTATTGCACGCACACACACACACACACACACACACACACACACACACACACACACACACACACACACACACACACACACACACACAGCAATGCGAGTTTATCCCACACAGGAACACATATACTGTAGCCTATACATTGCAGTGTTTATATCATGCCAAAACACACTCTCTCTCACACATATGCACCCTCTTTTTTCTTTCATTCAGAGACCCAAACACACAAACACACACACACAAATAAATACCGTGCACTGCAATATTTGTTTAGCTCCAACGCACGCACGCGCACACACACAGACACACACAGTTGCAGGGGGGAAGGAAGCTATTTAAATGCTAAGTAAGCGGTCTCTCCCTTTTGGGGCGACATGATTATACAGTCGATCTCATAAGCAACGCTTCACAACTGGATTTGCACATGTAGAACTTAATTACAAGAGGCCTCGCTTCTCTCTGTGTGTCGTATTCATGGGAGTATACGTCTATTGAGAGGTGGGATTGAAGCTATTACCTCGCCTCTGTGTGTGTGTGTGTGTGTGTGTGTGTGTGTGTGTGTGTGTTTGTGTTTGTGAAGCCAATCTATCAGCAGTTTAGCCAAGATTAATGTTTACATAAACAGGTTTGGGCTCAGTTGCCATATTCTCTTTCTAAACTCTCTCTCCCTCCCTCATCATGTTTTCTCCTCTCTCCTTCCATGCCTTTGTTTTGATGTGCGTATTGCGCTTGCGCTCACACACTGCAACAAATTTTGGCAATCAAAATAAGTCCCAGTGAGTAGACAAACTGGGGTAAATGAGGAGTAAGCAAAAGAAAAATTAGGTGACTGCAGAAAACATTTTCCATCAGAGCGTTTCCATCCCGATAGATCGTCATGGGTACTGACGGGTACTGAGAACCAATTTCATCCAAACGAGCTGTAGGCAACTTTGTGTTCAGTGCATATTAGCAAATGATTGCAAGCCTTTTAGCTTTAACCCTTTACTTCTGCATGTCAGCATCATCACTGTGGGCATGTTAGCATGGCTGTGGACTGAGGAAACTTGGCTGCGAATATTTCGCATCAAAACTATTCACTGCCATCTTATTGACCAAGAGCAGAGTCTGGCAATCTGTCTGAGGTTAACTGTTGTATAGCCTACTATAACCAGATTTTATTGAATTTCCTGTAAGCAAAATGCTCTGGGTTAATTTGAATTCCAGTTATGCAGTTAATACTTTTAATGTGAAAGGTAAGAAGTGTATCTCGTTCGTTATCTTTGTCAAGGTCAAAGGAAGTAATTCAGTTTGCCGTTTATTCTGTAGTGAAGCAGCAACATAACTTTTGGACAATAATCTTTAATATTCCTGCCAAACAGAAAAACTTCCTAAAAACTATATCGATCACTATCAAGATGTGTCCTTATAGTCCAACATAGATGTGTTAAACACTGTGATGTCAAATGGAAAATATGTCTGCAAACTCGTCCATCCATCCGTCCATTTCCTATTCCTGCTTCTCCTGTACAATGTACCTAAGCACATGTTGGTCAATATTGGTATTGGTCGCCTGTCTATCACACAGCTTCACATATTGACCCTATTGGGCGAATCTCTAGTTCACCAAATCTGCCAGTCAGTCTAGACGGTGGGAGGAAACTGTGCGGCCCAGTCTTTAAGGCAGTTCGTTAAATAGTCACAAAATAAAATCGAGTTTTTCGTGTACCTGCACATGAATAACCCTTTTCTTTCTTGGTGCTCAGCACTAAAGATATGCCGATGGAAAGCCATTTAGGATCCTTTGTCATGGTGGACACACAAATGAAATCTGAAAAACGCTCAGAGGTTGTGATGTAGTATTAAATACTGAGAAACACTACTTATCGGTAAGTTGGGCAGGTTGGGAGGTGGATGGGTCAAACAAACAAAAGAATCTCAACCATAAAGATCAGTGTTCCAGACCGATGTTCTTCTCCCAAAGTGTGAAGTTATGGGTTTTGCGGCGTGCTTTTGTTACCTAAACCTAAGCTTACATACTTATTTAAAGCCCACCCGTGATGTTTGATCTAAAACTAACATTAGTTTTGAAAGTTGTGCTGAGCTACACCAAAAAATGGAAAATTTGTATTCATGTCCACAGATTTTGTGACCGAACTGCAGCGAGACTCTGTTACACTGTGAGGTGATAACAGCTAACCACTGTACCGACCTGTACGACAAGGTACGGATTATAAATGCATCATCTACTATACAGCTGTGCATCTTAAAAAGGGACACGGCTGGTGGTATTCTATCTTTTCATTACTGTCAATAAACATAAAGACTGACCAACAATGAATGTATTCTTTCAGTGAAGAAACAGCCTGATATTGCCAGTTTATACACATTACAGAACTTCACTGACAACCAAAACCAACTTAGCCAGCACTGCACCAAGACCCAGGGTCTGTGTGCTAACCGCAGTGATGCAGTTCTAAAGGTTTAGCAACCATCGGAAGGATCACAGCAGAGTCCCACCTGTCCATGTGAACCCGGTACTTCTAGTACTTTTAGAGCATTTACAGACCAGACATCTCCTGCAGGTGCTGCCCATAAAATCAGTGGTTCATGCTGTAACTACACTTACTGAGAGTTTAACGTCACTATTATTATTATCCGTCTGTGGCGTATAAATGGCTCCGGCCTCGCTCTCTTTATTGTTAAAAGGTCCCATAATCATATTTTTCACGGCCAGAGACACACATCCAGTTCTGTAACCCCACTGATCTGAGACACATTATCCCTGAAAACCACAAACTGGCAAATCGGAGCACGGAGAGCACCTCCTGGCCAGAAAAGAGAGACAATTTGAGCTGGAATCTCCCAGCTTTATTCAGACTGTGGTGCTGTCAGAGTCACCGGATAGTCGGTGCCAGTGCGGGCGCTCCAGCCGAGGAGGAGGAGGTGCAGCTCGGCATTATAATGTTCCAGCTGCAGTCAACACGCCGTAGCTACGCGGATAAACTTGTTTAGCAAAATGTATTTTTGTCCCGACCACCACTATATTTAAAATTCACGCATGACATGAATCTAGTCATATTTTCATATACACCGTAGCACTTGTAAATCCCTCTGATAGTTTTGCACTCTGGTCCCACAGAACTGGGAACTGTGTTGTATCTCTTCTCCTCTCCATTAATAAAGCCACGGCTGCTATGTAGAGAGGCTGTCGGAGATAAATGGAGAGAGAGGAGAAAGAAGAAGGAGGGGAGAGCCGGGGGAGGGAAGGAAAAGAGAGCAAGAGAGCAGGACACCAGAGGATAGAAGAAGCCTCCATTGTTTCGTATTTTAACAGACACGCACATATACACACACACACACACACACACACACACACACACACACACGTCCCGTTTCTATTTTCTGTAGCGCTGAGGGGACTGAAAAAGAAGGGTCCCCAGAGGACAAACAGGTTAACCTGTCGTTTTAAAGCCTACACACACATATTCACAGAGGGCTTGCATGGCTCTGAATTGCCTCACGGAGAAATACAATCAGCAGGATATGTGGGAGTATTTATTGTCCTTCCTCTTCTAGAAAAACACTGATCATCCATAGAAGTGGACTACGCATTTCAGTAGAACATAATTTGAATTAAATCAAATCCCGACATTTTAAACTGCTGAATGTCCTCTTAAAAGTGTCAGAAAAAAAAATATCAAAGCTAAAAATGATCCTATGCAGCAACATTTAGACACACAGACTGTGTTAGTGCTTACGTCAAACAGGTTTGATTTCTGAATGAGCAAATGCACCAACATCGTCGCCTAACTGGCCGTGACATGCGTCGTGCCCGTCGGCTTTAAAGGCTTCGCTGTTGATTTGAAGCCATTCAAACCGGCTGTGACACGTCTAATCCCCGTTGATTTGCATTCAGTTGTTTGCGAGTCTTTGATCTTTGGCGCCTCTCGCAGAGGCAGCCGAGAAGTGTGACAGCAAGAACAACCTTGTGCAGGGGGTCCGGGCTACAAATTGAGTCGTGTTGAGGTGAAAATCTTCAGTCCTACATAGAAACCGGTGCAACCAGTTTCCAATCAATCCTGACACGAAGCAGCATAAAAATAATATGTAAGAGTTGCACAGCAGTCAATGTGGCCACATTTAACAATCCAGGCTGGTCTCATCCAGCATTCGTAGCTGAAGCTATGAAACGTAACGCGCCGTAATCGATAGATTTCCCAAGGACATTATTTTATATGTTATCCACGAAATCACAAAGAATATAAGGACTGCCCCAGAACACACTAAAAGGGCAGGAGGTTGGTGGAGGGGGTCCAACAAACAGCCATCTTTCAGCCATATTTTCCTAAACCTAACTAAGTAGTTTTGTTGCCTAAACCTAACTAAGTTTCCTGAGAAGACATAAGTTTATTATGAAAAGACCAAATTACATTACATTACGGTCATTTAGCAGACGCTTTTATCCAAAGCGACTTACAGTCAGTAGTATATTACATATCATTCACCCATTCACACACTGATGACAGGCTACCATGCAAGGTGCCACCATCAGACTCTAACTAACATTCATGCAACATCCAGTCCACACCGATGGCAAGCCTTCAGGAGCAACTTGGGGTTAAGTGTCTTGCCCAAGGACACATCGACTGCCGAAGCCGGGTATCGAACCACCGACCCTCTGAATGGAGAACTACCTTGCTCTCCACTATGCCACAGCCGCCCAAATTCATGTAACAAGCGGAAAATTGACACGTTTTGATGGACTTTTGTAGATAAATGCGAAAGAATGAGAAGTCACTTTTCGGAGGAGAATATTCCAACTGTTGCATGAGGATATGTTGAACAATTACAGGATAATGGTGAATGATTGTCATACCCGACAAGCTAAAGCTGCAGTAGTTAATCCTTTGAGTGTGTTTAACTGAGAGAGGGTGTGTTTTCACTTATGAACCAAATTTTTCATTTGTAATAGGAATAATGTATTTTATGTCTTTCAAAAGCAGCATAGGCTCACTTTGATCACACTTATATCAGGGAAGTGGATGTGTCGAGTCACCAATCTGGTGATTTTAGACTTGACATAAACTTGACATGTCGTGACATTTTTTTCAGTTCTTGTGCACATACATTTGGGTATCCGGAGTGCCTCCAAATCCACAAACGGTATAATAAGACAACCGAGTCATTTTTTTGTGGGCTTCCTATGTAAGAAAAGATGTGATTCAACAAGCCATTTAGATTTCTCAGGCTCATTAGAATATTCTGCACTGATGGCCATGCTTGCCTTAGCATTTCAACAGTGAAGTGGCCTTGTCCCTGAAATGATGAAATAAGTTTAGAAATGTACTGATCTGCTCAAACACAAGTTCTGCTGTGACTTCTTCTTCTGCATGTTTTAACCCATTCCACAGCAATTTCAAAAAACATTTCAAAACGTGTAACACAACAGTCTGATGAGCTTCCTACATTCAAGGCAGCACATGCTTCTGTTCAATTCAACTTTGTTTGCATGACAATGCTGCTACTACCAAGGCCTGATCCAAAAACTCTTCCTCTTGGTGCATTCAGGGACACTCTGACATTTGAGGTTTGACTGTTTCCTCCTTCTTTTTCTTAGTTTTTCTTGGCAGTTGGCAAACAACAAATCAGCAACACCTGGTGTGGAATGTGAGCATAAAAAAAAAGAAATCTTTTTTTCAAACTAAGTTTTAATTAGTTATATATTATATCGTTTTTCTAAATGTCTGTTAGGCACCAAATCAAATGTCTGCACTCTGTATAATGTGTACAGTGAAGAATGAAATGTTTTATAGTCTCCGTCCTTAACACCACATCTTCCTGTTGTTGTTTTTTTCTTTTTTTTGTTTAAATGTTTTTGAACAGCAACACTTAAAAACGGGCATGTTCATGTTCATCCTCTAGATCTTTTTTTCTGGAAACTTAGCTCAAAAGTCTTTAGTTATCAGATGTCAGAGCATCTTTGATGGCACCATAAACTCACAATTGCATTACTATAACACAATGGCTCAGCTGACCTCCGGCTTGATCGCGATTGCTGCATGAGCGTTGTGGAATCCCATGAATCTAAAGTCTATGGCATTCTTTGGAGGGAAAAAAAAATAGGTTGGCAGTAACATCAAGAACAGTACGGTTCTTTAATGTGTTCTACCTGTAACACATGTGAGTCTAAACACCAGCTAAACCACCTCAGTAAAAAAATGTAGGGGGTAACAAAGTAGAATCAGCAGATAAACGTGTCGAATCAGTTTTGCAGGAAGCTGATCTGTGCCATATTATGGCTGCTGCTTTAGCAGGCTGCGGCTGCACTGTTGCTGCTGTGTACACTATTGCTCCACTTGATCAGAATCCATAGGGATTGGCCTGTCAGACCGCATTAAGTCAACTAGGGATAGGCCAAGCACACTGCGCTTGAAGGATGAACTGGAGAGTCACAGTGAGGAGGAATCATTTTATCTTATTCTATTTACAATTAAGTGCTTAAGCAGCGTTTGGAATTACTATGCAATACAGAATATTTACTCTACTTAAATAATACAGCAGAATACCATCACAGTATAAGGCTAAACATCTACAGAACTTAACTGATGCTTACGAAATAGCTGAGCCTCTTGGGGCAAGGCGCTATATTTCTGTGGTTTCCCTGTTCTGCTCATTGTCCGATTAGAAACTTGAGATGAGAGTCTGGGAGTTGGAGTTGAGAGACGACGTGAACGGCAGGGAAATTACCCAAGCAGCCTTTATACAAGCTCAATTTTAAACTGATAAGAAAGCTGAATCATCCTGAAACGACATCTGGTGGGTTCCCAGAGTGCATTTTGGTCTATGCCTACTGCCTCTTTTGCGCTCAACTGGGCCGTTTTACCTGCATTTAACCATACTACACACCTCAGACTACAAACGGAAACCGGAGCGCTTCCGATGCCAAAATCGTGTCCAGTTGCCTACAGATACTGCAAATGAACGCATAATCTGTCAGTAAATCCAATCCCATTTATAGTAAAATAGACGATAAAGCAGGGCAAGTTTAAGGGAGTGGCTACCTTGGGATTGGTGGGTCGTAACCATGGCATCGCCTTGTTGTCATCTTAGAACTTACTCCCTTTCATAGTGTGTATTTAGTTCATGAAACTTATATGTAACATTTGTAGCCACCCTAAAAATTGACTCATTCAGAGTTGTATGTAGCTTCTGGTTGCAGAAAACCAAGATGATAACAGCAGAAAACCAAGATGACAATGGCAAATATGCCGAAATCAAGGCTTCAGAATGGTAGTTGACAAACCAGTTGTCACGGTGACTACGTCCACTTCTTACGGTGACTACGTCCACTTCTTCAAGACCTTATTTTGTCTTGAGAGGACAATCCTTATTCGTCCAACCGCGTGACCTTTTGAAGGAAAGCGTAATCGTTGTTTAGGTCTGAGCAAATGATACCGTTCTTCTGGTAAGGAAGGTCTCATTAATACAGATGGACAGTATCCACTTCTAAACGATTGATGTGATATCTTATTAATATAAATGAAGAAAGAAATATCCTTTGATATATCTGGTAATATTGCCCGTTGTGTGTGTGTGTGTGTGTGTGTGTGTTATTATGTGTGCAGATGAGCATGCTCTATTGAGTCCAGATTAGCTGAGCTGTGATGTGCTCATTACTGGCAAAGGAGCGGCCCTCCCCCCCATCACCAACGATGTGTGTTTCTGTTGACGTGGGGTGGGGTGGGGGCAGAATTCCCCTTGCATTCCCACCACCACCATCCACACCAACCCACGAACACACACGGTCAGCAAACATCACATCAATTATCATAACTGATAAATTAGTGGGCTGTTAGATGCCAGAGCTCTGTTTAACCCCAGAAGACCTTTTTCTATTAGCACACAAGAGAAAGATTAGGGATTCATGAAGTGATGTAGATGCGCACACACTTTTCTATTTCTCTATGAGGACGCACATTTAATCACATCTCTTTAGATCTATGACTTCAAGCTACTTTGTCTTTGAACTCGGGGAGTTTCTTAGAATTCCCCAAATTTGTTGGGTTGTAGAGTGATGTCATTTAAATACTGTAAAATAAGCTTGCTGCTTGCTAAGGTATTTTTAAGGTTTACTAGCTCAGAAAACTGCTCCAGCACTGCGACAATAAAATCTCAATTGCACTGGGCACAAGTCCACGGCTTATTTAGACACAGGGGTTTAAAAGCGGGACAGATTTGAGCTTGTTTAACTTCAACAAAGCCTGCAGGAGATGAAATACTAAGGTATTGCTCCGTTGCCAAGGTTTTCTTCAACTTTTCCTTCCCGGGACACAGAAGAAAAATGTCGTCTCACTCTGGGATCCAGTCTCATTAAAGCATATTGCCTCTTTTATCAAGCGACGACGCGCCAGAAGGAGGCCGGACACCAGAATGTCTAACACAAGGACGGTTAATAGCTGCAATGCAGACGCTGTGACCGGCGAGATGAGTGATGCTGCGAGGGACACTGGTGTTTATACTTTTCAGGGAGAGGAAACACGAAAAACTTTGTGGCTGAACACCACAAAATGACTGTGTTAGTGTTGGAACTGGAAGGGAACAAGGTTTGTTGTCCCATTGGAGACAAAATGGAAAGCGAATCACATCCGTAACTGCATCACGGAAACAACACAGTTATGATTAAGGTTAGTCGACTGAGTCAGCGCTCATACGCACAGTCCTTAGAGGTCGCCATGTGGAGCACACCAACCTTCAGCTGGATGATCTTTGTTTAAACCCTCATCGTCAGCAGGCGTCCACCCTGCTGACGATGAGCAAGACACTGAATCACTGAATCCTTATCAGCCGCAGGGCTCCAATCTGAGCTGAGGCTGACCTCCACGGAGATTAGAATTGACCTCCAGGCACCATAATAATTCCATAACTAACATTGTAGCAATAGTGGGGTATTATTAGTAGAGGTGGAAGCATTGAAACTCCATCCTGCCTGTTTTCGAGGTCTGAAGAAATTTGGTCACACACTCACATTTTCACAGGTCCCCTTTTGTAAAAGTAAAGTTCGGCACCTTTTCACCTTTTTTGTTCTTCAAATCCCACCCAACTTTTTTTTCCTATTACAACACACTGTATTCTGACTGTTTCCTCCCCCAACATTAACAATGCAAAGCAGCTCGGGAAAGGATAGGCAGACTTGTGCTTGATTTTAGCGCTGTGGCGTAGTGGAGAGCAAGGTAGTTCTCCAATCAGAGGGTCGGTGGTTCAATACCCGGCTTCGGCAGTCGATGTGTCCTTGGGCAAGACACTTAACCCCAAGTTGCTCCTGAAGGCTTGCCATCGGTGTGGACTGGATGATGAATGTTAGTTAGAGTCTGATGGTGGCACCTTGCATGGTAGCCTGTCATCAGTGTGTGAATGGGTGAATGATATGTAATATACTACTGATTGTAAGTCGCTTTGGATAAAAGCGTCTGCTAAATGACTGTAATGTAAAGTAATACATTTTAGGTTACTCATTTTTTATCTTGCAAAAATACAATGAGAAGATCGATACACCTCCGTTATATATGTAACTGCAGCTAAGAGACTGTTAGCTTAGCATAGCATAAAGACCAGAAACAGAGGGAAACAGCTGGTCTGGATATTTACAAACATGATACCAGCATCTCCAACACTCATTGATATGCCATATCTAGTTTGTTTATTCGGTAAATAAAAAGCAGTGTAAAAACAAGAAGTTGTGGTTTTCCCAGGGGTTATGTGCCATATTATTTATGAGCCGGGAGCCATGACTCCCTGGAATCTGTGCTGGTCGCCTGGAAACCTTATGGTTAAATTCCAGGTGGTAGACCGTTTATTAGGACAAACCAGGCTTGCTGTTTTTCCTTGCTTTAAGAAAAGCTAAGCTAATATTTCCAGTCAACTGGTTCCAGCTTCATATTTATCAAACCCAGATGAGAGTAGTAATGATCTAGTCATCTATCTCTGGGCAAGAGAACCAATAAACTTATTTCCCAAAATATTGAACGATAAATTTAACATATACTACATGTTTAATCTACCGCCCCACAAAGTCAAAAAATAAATAAATAACTCTATACAATATACTGACCAGTGACCAGGTGGATCCTCAACTAGGATAACCGCCTTGTGGTCCTGTGCCTCCGCCTGCCAGTCAAGTTGCAGTTTAGTTATCAGTTTGTCCAAAATATCACTTCAGTACTATATTCTATTAGACATTCGAATGAAATTGTGATTATTAGCATAGGTATTCTTGCATTAGGGCCAAAAACATAGTTTGTGAGGTCACAGTGACCTTTTACCTTTTGACCACCAAAATATATTTTGGTGGTCAAAAGGTTTGTGCCAAAATTTGAAGAAATTCCCTCCAAGATTTCGAGAGCAGCCCGGTGTCATGGCAGGTCATGAAATAGTCACAAAATGTAATCTATTAATTTTATGTACATGGACAGGAAAACTATGCAATTGGAAAAGTCAACTGGGATGATTATAAATTAAAAGCAACCACCTCCCACCACGACAGAAAACAGCATTGCTTTGTGCAGCTCTTCTTTAAACAGGACATGTCCTGTTTTTAAAACATCTAATATTCTGTTGTGGTAAACACCCTTTAAAATAAAGCAGGCTTGCCACTTCTAGTCGGTCTCAATAATGTGTGCTTTCTGTGTTTTCACATATTCAATATGCAATTAACCAGCAGGCTGAATGTATTTTCTGTATCTTGCCAAAATGCCATTGAGCAGGTTTTTTCATATGACACAAAAATAAAGGCTCTTTGATCATTTCAGCATGCATGACATTAAATTATCCCAGAGTTTCACAGAAGTGTAAGGATTACTACATTGTGTGGCATCACTTTGATCAAAATTGCTCTTTGAAATCTTGCAATACACAAGTCATAATAGTATCACACATGCCAGGCAGGGTACGACTGATCAGAGGTTCCTATTCAAACAGAAGTCGTATAATCAGAGACTCAGAAAGCCACACAACTCCAAAGAAACTTGGTATTAAGAAGCAGAAACAGTTGTTTTTCAATTGGCAACCACATATTTAAGGTTTTACAATTAATACTGTATTATTATAGACACGTCAATTCCAAAGAAAACACAAAAATACATGCTAAATTAGGAATGCTAAGGTTCAAGGTTTTGCCTAAGAAATGGCAGCTGAGAAAACCAACTAGGAGCAAGGTCCATTTAGTAGTGTGCTTGTCAGTCATTTGTTAAGCCAACCCGGTGCCCCTCCCAAAGCGTCTAATACCACTCGGGCAGTGGCCCCTTGGCGTGTTGATACCGACATACATGGCACCTTTAAGCATCTTTTTGAGACTAATTCCGATGTAAGTCCATCCATGTCTTTTTTAGATGCTCAAAGCAACCGACGCAGTATGAAGGGGTGGTGGACTGGACAAATAAACCTCAGTCAGGGAACCAGGGAACCCGCGTTGGATTCCTGTGTGAAATCAAAGTTGAGGGGATTTACTGACGAATTTGTGTCACGTGACGTAGCGTCCATTGTGCGAAATAAGGGTGGTGTCTCGGTCAGATCCCCTGAAAAGCCCTAATTGCCAAATTTCGGAGAGTCTCCAAATCACAAGACCATTATCTGTCACTGCAGTTTTCATTATTCAAACTGCAAAACATATATTCACAAATATTACTGGTGAGTGTGAGATAGACTACGTCAGCCTGGACCCAAATGGACCCCCTTTTTGCACAAATTTGATCCGGTGGTGTTCGTGAGAACCTGGAATAGATCAGGACGTTGTCTCTCTTCTTCTTGGACACCAGGTGGGCAACCAGAAGCCATACCAAGATTTTTTCCAACCCTGGCCAAGTAGCTTCGTTGCTTAACTTCACCACGTTAATCATCTCCTATTACGACGTCAACCGCAACAATTTAACAACTTTAACCACGCGCCAACCTTTTATGTCAAGATTCTGCTCTAAAGGCTGGTTCCAAGAGGCAAAATACGATGAGCAAGGATGAGACCACGTTGGTAAATCACTTTGAAAGCTCTCACTATTACAAAAGGGTGCTCTATACAAATAATGTTTGCTTGATACAGTGATTCTCATATCACATGATCTTCTTTAGCACGTATAAAATTACCCCGCTGACATGACATTGTGGATTGTCAACTTTCCATCTTGTTTGCAAAAAAAAAAGAAGGAAATTTAAATATCTATCAATCTGCTATGGAAGACCATGTGATATGACCCAGCTAGTAAAGGTCAAGTCCCTAAATAGGTTAATAAAAACACTAAACAACACTTTGCTTTGAAGGTAATGCGTCCTGGCTGCTGTTGAGGAAACGGTTTGCATTTGGTTCTGAAGTTTTCATTCGACGGTGCCTCACAGATTCCCAGTAAAGCCCATAAACTCGACCACAGCAAGAATAATTGGTCGCAAACAGGCTGAATCTACAATATCTCAAATCTACAGTCATGCGGCTTATGGCTCTTCAATAGCACCCTCCCTCTGTCTCTCTCTCTCTCCCTCTTTCTCTCTCGTTCATCCCGCTCTCCTCTCAGCCAGACTTCCCCTCCTCGTATATTTCCAGCGCCTCTCCGCTCCTTGTCATCCCTCCCTCAATTTATGGATCTCTCTCTCTGCTCTCCTGTCCTCGAGTCTCTAAATCTACACTCCCTTCTTTATTCACTACATCTCCTCTCCTCCTTCAGTCCTTTCCCTTTCTCCTCATCCTCCTTTTTTGTCTCCTCCCTAGCTTCCCTAATCACCCCTTCTCTTAACTATAACCCGCTCGCTTAAGCTCAAATCAAAAAGCAGTAATCATTTTGAAAATCAATAAGATTCAGCTTCATAACAGTTCCACTGAGCAGATTCCTACATGTTGTGTTTCCGTAGTTATGTAGATGATCAAAGCAGTTCAAGAAGTTTTTTATTTTTATTTGGTTCACTTCATTTCAGTGGCTGAGCAGGGATTCAGTATATCACAGCAGCACCGGGTGACAAAATGAATTAGTTTTACCACCGAGCAATTATTATCGAGAAGACAGCAGTTACTCCCTCTGCACTACACTCCTCCTCCTCCTCCTCCTCCTCCTCTCTCTCCTCTTCCCTCTGTTATCTCTTTTATTTTTCCTTTAGTTCATCCATCTCCTACTCTTTCTACCTGCCTGCTCTAAATGTTACCGCTTGTTTCTCTTCTTTTTTCATTTTTCTCCGATCTACTTGTTCTGTCTCCGTCTGTTCCATTCATTCAAAATACCCGACTTGGTCTTAAAGAGTAACTGAACTCTTGGCTGCTGTGATGTACAGGTGTACTCCAGGACCTGGTGACATCACTGCTGGGTGTGCCAACAGAACACAACCAGCTACCTGATGTATTCATGGTTGTTTTAACTTGAACTTTTTTTCTTCTTGTAATGGAATATGTTTAGAAATAAATCACAGTTTGTGTGTTGGTGGGAGCTCCAAAAATCCAAATGCATGTGCACAAGCACATATGTTATGTTCCCTTTAATATATTGATGCTTTCACCATGAGTAAAGGATCTGAATACTTCTTCTCCTCTCTTTCTCTACTTCCACTCATCTCTGCATGCCTGCTGTAAACTACACCCCCCTCTCTCTCTCCATCCTGGTAATAGATGGCCGGAGTTGGTCAGTGTGACGGAGTCGTTCTGCTGCCAGTCCATCTACCTACTCGTCAGATCTATAGGACAGCGGCTCTGCACTATAAATCAACACACACACACACACAACACACACACACACACACACACACACACACACACACACACACACACACACACACACACACCTGCAGCCTCCGGCGGACACTCGGTCTCCCTCCACTCTGACGATTGATGCACACCTTGTTGCTAAACGGCCGAGATAATTAAACCCCACGCATCGCTCCACAGAGTGTGTAGGTGTGTGTGTGTGTGTGTGTGTGTGTGTGTGTGTGTGTGTGTGTGTGTGTGTGTGTGTGTGTGTGTGTGTGTGGGTGTGTGTGTGTGAGAGCCCTGCTGTGGCATTGTTGCTCACGCATACACGATGAGAAGACATACATCCACTCTGTCTCTCTCTCTCTCTCTCTCTCTCGCTCTCTCTCACACACATCATTACACTACAAACACACTTTCTGTCTTCGTCCTTGCATTCCTACACGCAAACACACGATCTCTCTTTCTCTACACACACTCACAGAGAGAGAGAGAAAAAAAGAGAGAGATGTGGGAGAGAGGGATGGAGGGGGAGAAAGCACCTGCTGGGCTGTAAAGCACTCAGACAAACCGCGTCTGTGTTTGGGAAGACTTGAACAAATGGGAAAATTATACAGTGGGACCAAAACGGCACTCCTTTCACCCAAAGGTGCTTCACCCCCAACTGGGTAAATGGGATTCTTGGAGCATATCTCCAGTGCAATTTTTTACGTGTGTGTGTCAAAGTGTTTTAACTAGAGGTTAATGTTTATATATGGTGCACTTTCCAGCAGATCAGTCTATGTGAAGGACGGGTTAGTGTACGGGCCTAACGGGCCCCCTGGAGGAGAGCCTCTGTTTTAAAGGAACTGTTAACATTTCTAGTTGGTAAGTCAATGTGAATCTACCACAAAACGGTTGTTTTGCTCATTCAGTGTGTGTGTGTGTGTGTGTGTGTGTGTCCTACTCCATGTAGGAGGGCTGGAGGACATATAGGTCCATGTGTAAAGGTTAAATCACAGATAAGAACAAACTGAAAGTCTGCCTCTGCACTATACTTTTGCTCTGGTTTATGCTTTAAGATGCTTGTTTAAGAAAGGAGATGCACTTATGACTTCTGGTGACTAGTAGTTCTCTTGAATACCTATGTTGAATACACTTCCTGTAAGTCGCTTTGGATAAAAGCGTCTGCTAAATGACTGTAATGTAATGTAATGTAAATGTAATGAAAGAATATACTGCTCTATATAGTACTTTCTGCTGATTTGTGATGTGTTTATCATTGCATCTCTGGCTCATCACTCCTGCTCCCCCCACTGAGGGAATGTCTGTCACCCAGCATGCCCAGCTTTCAGCGCACTCATGTTACTTCGTACACACTCATTGCAGTTTGATGAATGAATGATGAGCAGCCTCTTGGCCTTACGGGGGAGTTCAAAGGACCGAAATAGTCGAACGACTTTGTTCCTAGCAGTGTTCAGAATCCATCTGTGTTTTTACACACACACACACACACACACACACACACACACACACACACACACACACACACACACACACACACATTAACCCTGCTCCCCTTAATATTTTCCCTCTCTTGTACGGTTTTTCACTCCTCCTTTCCTTTGTTGTTCTCTCTCCCAAAATATTGTAAATGTGAATCAAATTCAAGTATGTGCATGAAGATATGAACCCATAAAAGTGCAAAAAAAAAAAAAAAAATCATTTGACAACACATTAGGGCTCAAATGACTCAAGTCCGTGACATTCTTTTCATATTCAAAATGTCAATTTTAGCTTTCATTCGGTCTCTCACCTCTCTCACACACACACACACACACACACACACACACACACACACACACACACACACACACAGTCGAGCATATAACTCTAACTCTCTCTCTCTCTGTTCTTCCTTCCTCCCATGGCTGGAGTAAAGTCACATCGCACATCCTACCTGGTGCTCCGGAGTGAATATCCCTGATGACAGGTGCTCGACCGGACGAGGACGTTTCTCACATCTGCTGAAATAAATCCCACCTCTGGCTCTGTCCCCGGTGTCTTTGTCTCCTTCAGCCGGGCTCCGGACCGACGGAACGGTGGATGGAGAAATGAAAGTGTAGAGGTCGTTTTTTTTTTCTTCTCCTCTCCTCTCTGCCAAAACGAAGGAGATTGAAACAAGCCTTAAACAGCAAAAAAGTCTTCCTGACTGCAACACAAAAAAAAAAAAAAAAAAAAAAAATAGAATAGAATCTCCCTTTCTGTGCTGCTCCAAGGTGTTTGAAGGCTAAGTCCGCTCCAATGAACCGCAGTTACGCATCCTCTCCTCCTCTCCTCCTCTCCTCCTCTCTGCCCCCCCTCTCACCCACCCACCCCTCTCCTTTCTGAGACAGAGACAAGTGGGTAGACCTCTGCCTTCAGTCTGTCTCCGTCTCTGTCCGGGCACTGGTGTGGAAGAGTCGCTCCACTTTGCTCGGCCCAAAAATAACTTCCAATCTCCCAAAACCGGAGTCCCACTATAATAATCCTTATTAAATTATTATTATTATGATTTCAGGGTCAATCTGTTGTGCCAATCACACGAGTTTATTCTCCTTCTTATAGTTTTTTTTTATGTTACTCACTGCCCTTGTAGTACAATGTAATAATATCTCGTGAAGGGCTTAATATTCTACTTTCTATGATCCTGTCAACATTCGTGTGATGTTGCTAAAGGAACAAAACATGTTGCTGGTATATATATAGTATGTATTATAAGTTGAATTGAAGGATACTTAAAATGTTAAAATTGGGAGAAAATAAGCAGAAAAGTCCACCCTATGAGGAGATGATCTGTCGATAGTTGCAGTTTGGTGTCGTCAGTGTTATTGAGGAATCAATGAATCACCCTGGAGGTGCTGGTGGAGGAGCAGCTGCAGTGCGGGGTTCCCTTCTCCTCTTCAAACCCCCAACAAGTCCGGATGATAACGCCCGACAGCTGATCATCAGTTCATATCCAGTCCGAAGTGGATGCTTTTAATGTCCTAATCCATCCGAGCAGGCATCTCTGGAGATGAGAGAGCTCTCTCCATCGTTTCCTTCGTCTTCTCTCTGTCAGTTCTTCACTTTTCTTCGCCCTTCCTCCTCTGGTCCTCGATGTGGTCCAGGTCTTTTTTTTAATGACAAAAACCACGAAACAAGTCCACTTGTAACGACTTTTTGGGGGAAAAAAGCCTTCTCGCAGCGCTGCAGGACGCAGAAGGAAAAAGCGCGAAGCCTTGAGCTGCTGCTTTTGGGTTCTTCTCCCAAAAACCCGAGTGGGAGAGAGAATGAGGAGGAGGAGGAGGAGGAGGAGGAGGAGGAGGAGGAGGAGGAGGAGGAAAGAGGAGCTGGATCACCTCGCTTTCAGCGACAGAGTAGACTGAACGATGGAGAGAGAAGAAGGAGGAGAAGAAGAAGAAGAAGAGATGTGGAGGAGAGAGTCCGCTCCGTTGATGAAACCAGAAAAGAGAAACCAGACTTTTGGCTCGGTGGCCGAAATAACTGGAAGGGAAAGAGATGCGCCTCTCTCTCTCTCTCTCCCCTTCTAGAAATAAAAGCCTTCCTCTGTTTACTCCTTCCCCTCAAATACTTCACCACCTGCCCAGGGAAGGACAGATAACAGGCATGCAATCTGCCACATCTTGCGGAGGCTTTTATCCAAAGTGCCTTAAGAGAGTCCACAAGAGAGCGCACAGCAGCGAGAGAGAGAGAGAGAGAGAGAGAGAGAGACACAGAGAGAGGGAGAGAGAGACACAGAGAGAGAGAGAGAGAGAGAGAGAGAGAGAGAGAGAGAGAGAGAGGAGAGAGAGAGACAGAGAGAGAGAGAGAGAGAGAGAGAGAGAGAGAGAGAGAGAGAGAGAGAGAGAGAGAGAGAGAGAGAGAGAGAGAGAGAGAGAGAGACACAGAGAGAGGGAGAGAGAGAGAGAGACACAGAGAGAGAGAGAGAGAGAGAGAGAGAGACAGAGAGAGAGGGAGAGAGAGACACAGAGAGAGAGAGAGAGAGAGAGAGAGAGAGAGAGAGGGAGAGAGAGGGGAGCTCTCTGTGTGAGAAAAATAAAAGCATTAAAGAAATATCGTTCCCTGGTACGTGTTGATATTCAAACCTTCACTCATTCTCCAGATGTCAGATAGTTTCCTGTCCCAGAAAAATAAAAAATAAAACATGATTTTTTTGGGGGTTTTTTTTTTTTTTTTGTTTTGGGAGATAAGACACCAATAGAAATCAATGGGACAGACAGACTGCTGCTTCATTCATCCCCCACGTGAAGGGCGCTGTTCCTTCAGCACCACGGGGGCGCGCACACGCACACAGAGACATGGCTCCTCTTCTTTTATTGAATTTGCATTATGAAGTTTTATTTTGACTTTGCGAGTGTGTGTGAGTAAGAGAGAGAGAGAGAGAGAGAGAGAAGGGGGAGAAATTAAGATTTTGTCAGTTTTCCTCTGTTCCTCTCACATGTTGTATGTCAGTGGTTTTGTATTGACAGGGGCAAATAAAAAGTTGGAGTGGGGTTGAGAGAGAAAAGAGAGGTTAAGGAATAAAAAACAAGAGGAGATAGTTACAGTGTGTGTGTGTGTGTGTGTGTCTGAGAGAGAGAGAGAGAAAGAGAGAGAGAGAGAGAGAGGGAGAGACTTAAATGTGCAAGTGTTTTTAGTGTCTCAGCATGTTGAAAAGTGCCGCTTTGTTGCCCCCTCTTGGCAGTGGAGAGAAATGATCTGGGGGTGGGGGTTAGAGAGATGGAGGGAGAAAGGAAGGTGTATGGACGGAGGGATGAAAGGAAAGAAGGAAGCAGGGAAGGAGGGGATGAGGGAGGGAAAGAAGAAGGTAAGGAGGACTACGTTGTCCAGCAACACTAGTTCAGCAAAAACATATCATCACATATCATTATACACTAGATAGATAGATAGATAGATAGATAGATAGATAGATAGATAGATAGATAGATAGATAGATAGATAGATAGATAGATAGATAGATAGATAGATAGATAGATAGATAGATAGATAGATAGATAGATGAATGGATGGATGGATAGACGAACAGACGGACTAATGGAATAACAGATCTAAATTGAAGGGCAAATGATTGCTGTTACAGTAACAGTATCTGTCACTTAAACTATTTTTTGTATATATATATATATATATATATATATTGTTTTTTTTAATCGTTTTTAAAAAAGTTAATACTATAAATACAATATCTATTAATAGTTTAAGTGAGAGAGTAAAAGGTACATTTAACTACATATTGTCAGTCTATCCTCCAGAATAACCCTCGTTGCATCACAATGGTTACTGTTAGGTTGGCTTTAAAGCACATTCACTACTCGGTCAGGGTAAAAATGAATGGTTTAAGGTTATGGGACCACTGTTGTCACGGTAACAATAAAAAAACAGGAATCTAGGAATGGCTCCCTATATTATTTTCTGTCATACAACAAGTTATATCTTATCATCCACCAGTGTTACAGAGGGACGTTCTCTAATCAGGCACATAAAGTCCTTGATATAGTCTGGATGGATGTAATGCAAAGGTAGTCAGCAATGCTTATCTGCCCTAAAGACCTCCATCATTGTGTCATAACTTCTTGGTTTAGGTTTGGGAACAATTGTGGTCATGTCTGATGTTTTTTCTGCCCCCAAACCCCCTAGGTATGTCCTTTACCCCTTTGCTTCCTCTGGACAAGTTATAATTACCATGTCCTCAAGAAGGCTTTGTCACTTGTAAACATGTGGTGGTTTTGAGGCTGCTGATGTTATGATCTAATGACCGTGTGGCCAGCAGTGCAATGGACGTAATCAGAATCTGACTTGTCAGACATCTTCATGAACAACTCACTCATGGAGGATCTGCCTCATGGCCTTCGTGCAGAGAGGCACCGCACACAGATGGTGTTTTGGCAAACAGGCCCTGTCGTGAAGGTGAGATTGCACGTCTGACTAAAAGGTAGGACATTCAAAAAACATGAGGCGACTTATATATATATGTATAACTCTGCATCCAGGCCTCATTAAAAAAATCTGCATTTGAGCAGTCTTGCAAACTGTACAGCTGTAGCTCTAGGAGGAAGTATAATGAGTATTCATTAGTGCCTGGGTCCAGCATACCATAAAATAAGTCACACTGAACAAGAATGAGATGCACGCAATGAATTATGCACATCGGGGACTGTGCTGTATGTTTCCGAGGCAAAAATGTGCCAAAACCTGCAGAGTCTCAGGTCACACGAGGGGTTATAAAGACAGTAAGTTCTGTGAAACCATGCAAATTCAAATGCATTAAATATTAACAGGCGTTAAGACGGACAATTCAGCTGCACAGCGAGTAGATGTGTGTGTGGTGAGTCTTGTTAAAGCTGGTTATCTTGAATGATAGCTTGTGCGAAGAGGCTGTCAATGTGGATGGGAGATTTTTGGGGTTTCAATGACCGTCTCAAAATGGAAAGCTTGGGAACAGATGGTTTAATAGATGTAAAGGCTCCCTGGCAATCCTTCATGCCCTCTCCCTGACTCTGGTGTCATGCCGTTCCTCGACGGAGGGAAGCAGACAGCCAATGAGCCACTCACCAGTGCAGAAAATATTCTGGACTTCATCCCTGGAAGAGGAGACGGCCTGTCTAAACTGGGATGGGAGGTGTTAGGACCATTTATTATTTGGTATAAGTGCTGGCTAAAATTGTGATCATAGTTGTTTAAAAAAAAAAAAAAGACCTGTTATCTGATCACACATGTCATCTGAAACGTCTAAAAAAAACAGACTTTTGTTTCTTTGCCAATCCTCCACAATCTGTGTCCGAAAAGCCCAAATTGACTTCTATAGCTTCTTGTGAAGCGTTCAGATGCAGATGAAGCAAGTAAAGGGGGTTTATCTTTTACCCCACCCACTAGATGAGGCTGAAGATGCCTCATCTACTGGATTGAAAATGTTTCTGTAGTAGAAAAGACATGGGGAAAATGGAAAGAAATACAAAGTAAATTGCTTGTTATGCACCCATAACAATAAAATACCAGTGCTGAAAATAGTTTTTTTTAAATCTGGTGTTTATACAGAGCTATGTGAATTTAAGATACATACAGTACCAGTCAAAAGTTTGGACACACCTTCTCATTCAATTGTTTTCTTTATTTTTATTTTTTTCTACATTGTAGATTAATATTGAAGACATCCAAACTATGAAGGAACACATATGGAATTATGTGGTAAACAAACAAATGCTCAACAAACCAGAATATGTTTTATATTTTACATTCTTCAAAGTAGTTGAATGAGAAGGTGTGTCCACACTTTTGACTGGTACTGTATAGACTGTATATATATTTTTTTATCTTTAAATTAATCTTAAAAATATTCCTTGTTTTATTTTGCACGAGTTCTTTGGAGAACTGTTAACAGACTAAGAGTTTACGAACATGCTAATGGCTATATGAGGTTGTACTTGGGTGCAGTGGTTCAGGAAAAAAATGCTAACCTCAGCGTGCTGAGTTGAGCACAATGGCAATGCTAACATGCGTTCTTATAGTGGGTATGATGTTGAACATCTTCACCACCTTAGTTCTTTGTCTTAGCATGCTAACATTTGCTAATTAGCACTAATATAGCACATAGTGCAGTCTGATGCGAATGTCATTATTCCTATTATTTTAGTAATGGACAATGTGATATATTGACCTGATTTTGGCATTGAAAGCTGATAACTACGATTATAACAGTTCATCCTCTAGGGACCATGATCGTCTGGACAAAGTGTCATCTCAATGTATCTAGTAGTTGTGAAGATATTTCAGTCTGGACCAAAGTTGTAGTTCAAATATTGGACAATTTTGCCATGATGATGATAATGCTGTATGGAAAGTTTTATTTCATCCCAAGAGGAACATCATTTTCAGGTTCACACTTTCTTGGGGTTTCTACTAGAACATGTTTACATGCTTTAATGTTTAAAAAGCACGTAATTTTTCTTCTATTTTTATCTGAATATGCCTGTATGGCTCTGTCCGAAACACTCCATTATTCTAATGAACCTGCATGTGACATAGGGAAAGGGGGGTTGTTCACAGCAGCAAAATGATTGAAGCAAACTCCCTGAGTGAGCAAAATGGCTTTCAGAGAAAGAAAAACAGCGAAGTTGTGATTCAACAGGCCCGACTGAGCACCACTTGTTTTTGATATTAAAACATACATCCCCTCCCTTTTTGTTTTGCTCCTGATTTGTGTATCGCAGTCGGCCTGAATCAGCGTATATACTCCTGCAGCGCCAGAGTTGAGGGATAACCAATTTTCCTGGAAATAAACTGCTGAAGTAAAGTCATTGTTAGTCCCAGTCAGCAATTTATGTATTTTGTTGCTTTGGGAGTGAACACTGGAGAGCGTACTCTAGGAAGGGCAGCGGTGAAACTTTTGTGTCCTCCAGCAGCGATGCGCTCCAGTATGTTTTCTCCCTCTCAAGGCCCTAATTATACAGGTCTGGGGAAAGGAATCCACATCTCATCAGCAGCTGTTGGTTAAAATGTCCAAGGGAGAGCTCAGAAGTGTGGATTAAAGCCAGCAGGCATAGAGTCAACCAAATCCAAAAACACATTCACAAGAAACACATCTGAATAAAACTACCAAACAGGGGAATGTATAGTCCGTATCAGTTAATGGAAAGAAGTGATTATATGTAAGTTTCTTTTGGGAAAAAGTGGGATTACTAGAGGGTTTTTTGTTTGTTATATTAGTAGGAATTATCTTCATCCCGACAGCAATCAATAATTCAATTGCTCTGACACAAATGAAAAATATATATATTAAATCTAGTATCTATGGCTGTCGCAGAAATGTAATAAGCCTGTCCAATTATTATTTACAGGCTACCTGCCTGACTACCTAACTGCGAGCAATTTGCCATGTTAGTTTTAAACAATCATCATGATCATTTCGGAGGAGTGGCTTTGTAGGGAGGCCTAAAGGGATAGGCCGTCAGTGTTGGCCACTTTTGGCCACTTCAAATTGTTGGACACAATTTTAATTTAAAGGGATAGCTCTAACAATTTGATGGTACTTATCCATAGTCAGTGTATCACCTACTGTAGATGGCGGTTGGCACGCCCCAGGTTGTAGGAGCAGGCAGGAGAACGGATATTGGAGCAAAACAATGCACTGCTGTGGACGAGGGGCATCAGCAAAACATACATCAGACACCTAAAAATTACCCAGCTAATTTTTTTATCCGTATAAGTGTATGCTATATTAAGAACAGTTCACCTTATCATTCCATCAGAGAGTCATTTACGACATGTTACTGAATTGAAAGAGGAACTTTTGTATGCTAAAGCTAAAGTCGCTTGACTCCATTGAGAAAAACAGACACATTTCCCTTTCAGATCACTTCCCCTGTTAGATAAACATTCTAAAAAAGCTTAAAACTTATAGATTATTATAGATTTTGCTGCTGCCCCTATTCAGGATTCAATTTTTTCCCCAAAAAAATTAACAGTTTCTGTCCTGGGAGCAAAAGCAAAATATCTGAGAAAATTGACGCCTTCAAGGTATAAATTCAGCCCGGCCCTGGATAAGCGGAAGGAAATGGATGGATGGATGGATGGATACATATAAATACATCCATACATACATAATACCTACGGAAATACATACATTTTGCAAGATAAGATAAGATAAGATAATCCTTTATTAGTCCCGCATTTTGCAGACTTACAACAGCGTAGAGTAAAGTGCACACAAGAGACATAGTAGAAGAAAGACAAGATAAAAAATAAAGAAATAAAAATAAAAATAAAATAAAACAAGTATTATAAATAAGCAATAAAAAAACAGTAGAAAAAAACAAAAAAAACAACAATAACTGAAATATTATATTTACAGACAGAGAAAAAAAAACAACAACTATTTTAACTATTTTTAACTTTCCTAACTATTATTGCACGGTGTAGTGTATTGCACAGGTTATTATTGTAGTGTATTGCACAGGTTATTATTGTCATTATTGTCATTCTGCTGGGAGCAGAGCTGGTTGTGCAGCCTGACAGCAGCAGGAAGGAAGGACCTCCAAGTCGGTACCTCTCCTTCACACACCGGGGGTGAAGCAGCCGGTGGTGAAGGAGCTGCACAGAGCTGCCAGGGCGTCCTGCATGGGGTGGGAGGTGTTGTTCATCAGGGATGACAGCTTGGCCATCACCCTCCTGTCTCCCACCACCTCCACCGTATCCAGTGGACACCCCAGCACACTGCTGGCCTTCCTGACAAAAGGAATACTTATTAGCAAACCGTACAATGAAACTAAAATGCAACTATTTACAGCAAACATTTTTAAAAAGTGCACATAAATGAAAGTAGGACAACATAATTTTTGGCCTGGGACTGAAAGGGTTAGAGAGAAAACCCAACTTGATTTTATATTTCGTCCGTAGTAGTAATACATTTTATCAAATGGCAAATAAATATATTTATTTATTCATATTCGTATCTTCTTTGTATAGGGCTATGTGCAACATTAAACATAAATGTTACAATTCGAGATATTGTACCAGAGTAAGCTTGAAGCTAATATTCATCTACAGTCCTTCGCACAGTGATTGAACACAACAGGGAAGCTTGTGACAGAGCTGAATGTGCTGTGCTCGAATTCGATGTTGAAGTCAACAACAAACAGAACATATTGTGGTAATGTAGAGGTAGCAAAGTGGACTGGAAATATTGCCTTCAGCAGCGTCGGGGACTGGCAACAGGGGAAAAAATCAATATGGATAACGTCGAAGCCAACAGGGAACAAAAGTGGAATGAAAAGCACCGTTGGTCATGAATGTTAAGATTACCCATTCATTTTTCATGACAGCAGTGTCTGTTATGCTGTTCTGTTAACACGTCTTCATACATCAAATGGTATTTTAATACTTTGGACAAATAAAAGAATGAAAACTTTAGGCAGGCTCATTTAATCATTCTAATACTGGTGTCAACCAACCTCGAGCAGCCCTGTTAATTCACTTTGGGAGCCAACCTTTAGTTTAAGAAATGCCCCCTTTTAGAATTAGAGAAAACAAATAATAACCTAATTTAGATCCCAACTGATTAACCACACTTAGCTTATATATTGTGTGAGACACGTTAGCAAAGAACACAAACGTTCAAAAGGGTCATGATGTTGTTAGACACCAATACTGTACATAATAAGTCTACTATAATAAGTCTACTTTTTATGGTGGGTAAGACAATGTCCTCTTTTTCTTTTAATTGCATTCCCATAACCAAATACTCAAACATTAGCACACCTGGCTAACTATCTTACTATCTACAATAGTAACTTAGTGTATCAAAGCCAAGTGGCATGTCATTAGTAAAATATATCATTTGGTTGGTGTTACAGAATACACTTACAAAAAGCTAGGACAACCAAGATGCAATACACTTTATTGGATTTGAGGAAGTTTACACATTCAATGGTTCTGTTCAAAATCACAGTCTTAAATACTATTCATACTAAGTATCATATTGGAACCCATCGGCTATCTAACGACGATAAGCCTCTGGGGGCAAGCGGCTATACATCTTGGCTTCCGGTGTAGCCAGCGGATATCTCGGGGCAAGAGTTCCTTTTTGTGCACTGCTCATTATCTACAGTCCGATTAGCAACTAACTGCAGCTCATGCAAGACTGGGGATGGAGATGAAACCCGACATGTATGACTGAATGTTTCACAAGCTAATTTTACCCAATAAAAAGTTAAATCATAATCAGACGATAGCCGGTGGTTTCCTAGACTGTTTACCTACATACACCCGCCTTGCGTCTCTGCACAATGCATAATGGCAAAGTCAGACAGTTTTGGCACCAGCCAGCAATGGGAGCTCCCATATATAATGTACAGTGGAACACAAAACATTAAAACAAATTACATATAAATGGCAAAATAATATTTTTGTGATTAAAATATGTATGAATTGTAATTTGCCTTAAAATAATGGTACACAAACATTTAGTGAAAGAGGTAATGTTTATCCACAAACTATTTTCATAAAGCGGTTGCTGGGTTGTCTGGCGCAAATTATTCTGTCAAAAATGTAAATGGTCTCTCTCTTAAAAAATCTGCCAATGCCATTGATTCAAAATGTATTCATTTTATGTCAAATTATCCAAAAAAGGAAGAAAGTCAGACATTGAATTTGGGATTTTGGGGAGCTTTAAAGAATGTTTTGATACACACTCACATATGTCTGTCTCTTCACAGATTTTAAAACCTCCTAATTAGATTTCCAGAGATGGTTGTCCAATTAGGGAGGTGAGAAGCTGTTGAAAGGGGGCAGAGAGAAATAGGGGGTTTATGGTTAGAGGGGCAGAAGGAGAGGATGACAGAGAGGAGGAGGAAGAGGAAGACGGATTAGGAAAGATACGGAACATGAAGAGAACAGAAAGGAGGGAAAGGAGGTTAAAGGGTAAACAGGAATTTGGAAGATGGTTTAATTGCTCTCTAGAACAGTGGTTTATTATCTCTCTCTCTCTCTCTCTCTCTCTCTCTCTCGCACACACACACACACACATACACACACACACACACACACACACACACAGACATTTTTGCTCCTAATTAGCACTTAGAGCTCTGGACCACCACCAAGCTGGTCAGGATATGCTCACAGCTCATGGAAATATGAACACACACACACACACACACACACACACACACACACACACACACACACACACACACACACACACACACACACACACACACACACACACACAGAGCTCATGGACATATAAACACGCACACACACACACACACACACACACACACACACACACACACACACACACACACACACACAGAGCTCATGGACATATAAACACGCACACACACACACACACACACAGAGCTCATGGACATATAAACACGCACACACACAGACACACACACACACAGCTCATGGACATATGAACACACACACAAACAGGGCTAGTTGAAGGTTAGTTGTTCTCTATTCTATATTGGAGAGCACATAAGTGGCCATGATTATTTCTGTAATATTTGTATCACAGAGAAATGTCTAAATATTGATAACATTAAAGCCAAAAAATCAATTTTTGAAAGAAATCAAGAAAGTTTTTGTGGTTAAAAAAACACTTATTAGCTGAAATAATGGCTACAGGCAGTTCCACTGCAATATGTGGAAGTCCCCTCTTTGATAGGTAAACTCACTCAAAGATGCAAGTCCCCTCTTAGTAATTTCTTTAAAAGAAAAATTGAAAGCACATTTGCAGTCATAATCTGGGAAAAAAAACATTAAAAGTATATTTTCTATTCAATTTCTTTTTTCTTTTTTTTTAAATGACCAGAAACAAAAGTCTACACTTTGTAGAGCGGGATGACAGTCCACTGTTGGAAATGTAGGAATGTATGTGTGTGCATGTGTGTATCTGTGTGTTTACACACTGATACACACAGTTTAGAATGCCAAGCATAGTAACTGATGAAATAAAACACACGCACACACACATCCTCTATGAACAGATGTGTCTGTGTGTAGTTGTTTGGAACAAAATATCACAGACGCTGTCCATGGTGCTGATCCTGCCCGGACTCCAGGTTTGTGCTGCTGTTACTGCCCCTGTCATCAGCAACTCAAACCGTATAGCAGCTGTGTGTCCGCTGGAACAAGGGGCTCCATGCAAGAACTATTCATATGAACAGATTCCTTCTTAAGTGGCTGTACGAGTGATTTGCCACATTCACCGTCTCGTATTTTGCATGTTCTCTTACGTAAACACAATTTATGGGTACGTTGTTATCAAGCAATTTGATGCATTTTGAGTTTGGAACACCTATATAATTTACTCTTCATTATTATGTTGACCTTATCCTGTTTGACTCTGAAATTTGAGTCATAGGCTATATCATTCTAAATGTATTTGTACAGCCTAACAATATCACCTTTTATTGGCTATTGATGCTATTGAATAACATCAATAAGAACATCTCAAACTGCCAAACGACAAATTATTTGACCCAGACACCAATGACATTTTTCACAAGGAACCCTTCACTCTTTATTTCAGTGAAAGTTCGACCCTCAGGTAACATGGCATTGACAGAAGTTACTTTTCCCTCCCTTGGCTTAAACAGGTTCCTTAATCCTGACGCTGTTAAAAATGACTTTCCTTCATGGATTTGGTCATTAATTATACTGATGTTAATTTTCATGAGATGTCCTTCATCATGGTTATTTACACAGTTATCTAAAGTTAATGCGTTTGCTGAATCTTACGTGGCGCACTCGTACAAAAAAATGGAGGAGAATTTAAGGATAAGCACACGAAAATGTTTCATGCATGAGGTCCAATGCCTGCTGTGTCTTGGTTCATCGGGTAGAATTGAATTGAACCTATGAGAATGGTTTCGCTCATGTGCAGAACACACTTGAAGAATAACTCCTGTGACCCTATTCGTCATAGCAACTGTTTCTAGATCAGCTGATCTACTGCCATATCTACATACAGTGGGTACGGAAAGTATTCAGACCCCTTTAAATTTTTCACCCTTTGTTTCATTTGTTCTGACATGCACTGTGAGCTGTAAGGTCTTATATAGACAGGTGTGTGCCTTTCCTAATCAAGTCCAATCAGTTTAATTAAACACAGCTGGACTCCAATGAAGGAGTAGAACCATTACATTACATTACATTACATTACAGTCATTTAGCAGACGCTTTTATCCAAAGCGACTTACAGTCAGTAGTATATTATATATCATTCACCCATTCACACACTGATGACAGGCTACCATGCAAGGTGCCACCATCAGACTCTAACTAACATTCATGCAACCATCTCAAGGAGGATCAGAAGAAATGGACAGCATGTGAGTTAAATATGAGTGTCACAGCAAAGGGTCTGAATACTTATGACCATGTGATATTTCAGTTTTTCTTTTTTAATACATTTGCAAAAATTTCTACATTTCTGTTTTTTTCTGTCAAGATGGGTTGCTGAGTGTACATTAATGGGGAAAAAAATGATCGATTTTAGCAAATGGCTGCAATGAAACAAAGAGTGAAAAATTTAAAGGGGTCTGAATACTTTCCGTACCCACTGTACATAGTCTCCTGCATCTACTTGGACTCACATGGGTCTTCAGGCCGACTCTTTCTGTCCCTCCCTGAACAATACATTGAAAATCCCCAAAACCTGCCTAATAGTTTTTGACGTATGTGAACTCCCTTTCAACTGCCTGCAAGCATGTTTGACAAATATCTAGAAAGGTTAAGTTGATTTCAACATCTCTAACTTCTCTTGACAGCTCAAAGCATGGGGCAGCATGTTCCTGCCAACTAACACAACAAGCATGAAATAGACATGGACTCTTTAGTCTTCACTCAGGCCACCAAAACTATGTCCAACATCCACTGTCAGTCAGTATCCCATGGAATTAGCACCATATTAGACAATGCTGCACCTCGCGATTAATGTCTGATCCCATATTTCATTGTCAATGCAGGAAGTAGTGTTTGAACAGGCAGAATGTAAAGGTGTGGAGTTTAGGTCAAATACCGACACTTAGTCAGCATCCGATACTGAAGCACAGAGCAAAACTTTAAAGTCTGTATGTGGCGCGTCTGGCCTTTAGCTAACTCCAACACACCCGCATCATTATAGGCGCTGAGAGCGACTGACGTAGTTTAAAGCGTGCAAGCAAGTCCACAAGGGGTGGGAGAGAATCTTGATGGACGGGTCAAACAAACACAGGAGTTTCACCCAGGAGTCCGCTGTTTGTTTCCAACGTCGATCCATTTTGTCACGGCACTCTAACCTTCAGTGACGGCTGAAGTTTATTTTGAAAAGACGCCATGCATGGAACGAGTGTAGAGTGACACGTCCAAACTGACCCTAGAGGGGTACCTAGAGCAACATGGTTTGACGCTAAGGGGCACAAACCAAGGGTCGGTTTTTGACGTGTTGGCAGTGAGAATGTGTCTCTTAGGTTGATGTGTATAGTGTCTAGCTTTCATGTAGGAGATCAGAGTTTGCGTACCGTCACAGATGTGGAATTAGCGTATCCACAATCTTACCCTCGCTTCATCCATGTTTTAATTGTTTCCTAACCATGCATTACCACAACATATTTGCCTTAACAACACTCTTTTCTTGATTTTAACTACACTGTAGTTGTCATTTGCAAATATTGTAGAAAGCGTGAATTTGAAGAATTTTGGCATTGGAGGTGCAACAAAAATATTTTTTTATTTCTGAGTAGAATTTTCCAATACTGCATTCTGGCGTCTGGTTTGATGATGTTGAGTCTCAGGGGTGTTGGCAGTGACAGCCCTCCTTTTAAATCTCATTTGTTATATTATAAAAAAAACATAAACTCTTGCCCACCAGATGTCATTTGCCATCCCTGTACTACCCCCTCCTCGTCTGTTTGATTGGCAGCCTGTGTATTGTATTTGTCATATCCTGGACCGCTGCCATGTACAGAACCGTATAGGTTATGTAGACTGTGAGGGGTTTAGAGACTACAGGAGCATTAATGTGTATCTCTGTGTTACATCCATTTAGAGATAAAAACACAACTTTACTTATCAAGAGGGAAGCCGTTCCTAGATGTCTGGCTTTCATTGTAACCATGATCTTTACTTAAACCTACCAGTGCAATAATCATAGCCTTGTTCCATCATAAAACAGAGTCATTCGTAAATAGGGAGCTGTTGCAAATTTGGAACTATAGGGTTTTAAAATCAGGAAATGCTTTCACATGTCATTCTTGAGGGCAGAGACAAACGTGTTTTTGTTTAATTGAGAGGACTTCTTGGTGTGAGCTTATATGGAAGAAATTTGCTGCATCTGTGTTTTCTTGCAACATTTCTCTAGGGATTCTTCTGGATTGTTGAAACTGATCACTTTGTGCTATGAGTTTGGTCATTGTGCCTTGTTGGTGACAGATTCCAAGTTTTAGTTGATAGATCTCTGTCTTCGGTTGGCTGCTGTGTCTGTTATTAAACCTCTTGGAAACCACCCTTTGTGTCTGTGCAGTCTGTGTGCATGGTATCAGAATACACAAACACACACACACACACACACACACACACACACACACACACACACACACACACACACACACACACACACACACATACAGGAATACACAGTCTCCTGATCAAAGCAGAGCCATATGTCCCAGGCTTGATGATGAATATGAGAACTGACAGACGATTAGACAGCTGATTAGCTCTACGCTGAACGCTGTGTGTGTGTGTGTGTGTGTGTGTGTGTGTGTGTGTGTGTGTGTGTGTGTGTGTGTGTGTGTTTGTGTTTGTGCATGCGTAGGAAGGTGTGAGCACATCCATCTGCGTGTGCTCTGACTAGTCAACAGCTGACAGAGCAATTTTAGTCATTTCAGACAAATACAAAAAAAAAAAAAAAAAAACTTCTCCATTGAATTACCGCGTGAACGTGAAGTCAGTTCCACTCGGGGTTTCCAGACCTGAAAATGAAATATTTGCACGAATTTCTCTGTTGCAAAATGCGAGATTATATAGCAGCGTTACACGTGGGTTCTTGTTGAGAGTGAACACGTGGACGGTGTCAATGTATCGCGGATATCTCTCGCCTCTGCTATGATCTGTTTGGGCAGTCACAGAAACCCGTTATCGCTTCAGGATTCAGAGCTGCAGACACTGAGAGAAAGTGGTTTTTTATTTCTTCTTCACCATTCATTTTACACCCAGTGACAAATGTGCTGTAGCCGACACAGTATCACCGACAGCACATCACACTATTCACATGTTAATAGGGCCTGCAATATTCTCTGTGGTCGTTAAGAAATAGAACTAACATTTCTCACCTAGCAATTTTTTAAGACATTAAATTCATAGTTTATAGAACACATTATCAATGTCTGTGTGTATGCTGTCTTGCATAATCCACAGATTGGTCTCACAATTGTGTTTGGCCTGCTTTGAGAAAGGTCATGGCAGCCAAGAGGGATACTAAAAAAAAATGTCTCATGTCTGTGGACAGATCAGGAGACAGTTAGCCGATAGCTTAGCATCACTGAAGGCAGCTATGCCTGGCTCTGTTCACATTTAAAAAATGCACCCATCAGCACCTCTAAAGCACTCTAAGTGACCCGTTGTTTAAAGCCACACACAAACAGAATTGTTAACATTTTTGGTTTTAGAGGCAGCTACTGTAGCTCTTTCCCTCTGATTCCAGTCTTTATGCTAAGCTAGGCTAATCGCCAAACAGCTCTCCCTTTTTTTACTGAATGCATAGACATAAGAGTTTTATCTCTCTTCTCATTTAACTTGAATTAGCGTGATTTCCAAAAAACTACAGTACAATTTTACAGCCGGTTCTCAATCCCAGGGCTTCAAATATGGACGCTTTGTCACGACCTTTGACGCACAAGTTACCCTTTTGCGTCTATGAAACGCAGCAGGCTATACTTATATCTGAGTCATTATTAAGACGCTCAGAGAAAATACTTTGGGAGTGTGATGACATATTATAAACACCAAAGAAACACAAACACACAGGGTGAATGGGAGACGATGTGTATGGGTCAAACAGGTATTTCGACCGGGAAACCAGTCTTCCCAAGTGTGGTTGAAATATGAGGGAGTTACGCGTTTTCAGCTCTTATGTTACGTATATTTTTTATTTTACCTGCGTATTTTACTGCCAACCATGATATCTTTTGCTAACCTTGCTAAGTTTTTTTGTTTCGATTCACATCATTATCCACGTGTTTCATCATAGTTTGACGCGCAGGGCCACCCAGTACGCTAGAAAGTGATGCCAAGGGTGCTTACAAAGCTTATTAGTGCAATAGTGGAGGAAAACAGTAATAGCAATGTACAGAAAACAAACGTTCAAGTAGCATGGATTCATTTGAATTTTTATTTAACATTAACGTATCGTATAACATGAAGGGTCCACCCTGTATTTCCTGTTTCCCACCTTAAAGAATGGTAGCATATGAAGTCTAGAAGTCTAACGATTAATGACAAACAGTATTTGAAATCCCTATACTTTCAGAGCCATGACTGTTGAGTAGCCTTCTGGGTAGAGTTCAGAGAAGCCTCTTTGTGACCCAAAAATCTGCTGGCTCCAATTGGACCATTTGGAATAATAGGATTCCCCTTCCGCAAATTCCTCACTGTCAAAGGTACCCTTGAGCAAAGCCACCAACCATTAACAGCAAAACTGCCGCTCTGGAGGCAGCAGTGGGAGGCTTTAGCAGTTCTGTGCAGCTCCCCGGTGTGGATGTGTGGAGCTACACTACGCGTGCTGCCGGAAAAGAACACAGTGTTCAGTCAGCTTCACCTAAAGCCACGGAGACACAATGTATTCATCCAGCATTTGAAATGTATGCGTATGGAATGGGGTTCGAGGATGCTGAGATGCTAATGATCTGCAGTGTTTTGAATATAGTGACAGATTTGTTCCTACAGAAGACAATTTTTGCCCAGTGTATTAAGCTTCCTGCAAAATGTTTGCCTTTGTCGAAGATCCGCTGCCTTTTGCGATGTGTAAATTCAGACAATGACAGCCTGCTTTATCATTAAGATTTCACAATACTGCTTGATGGAATTTGCAGGATTACTTTTTAGAGAAAGAAAAGCTAACTGCCACTATGACGTCTCTTTAATGCGGTTTTGTTTGCGGAAGCAGACACCATTAGCGGTTAAAGACGTACAATTGGCCCACGAGGCGATGATGCTGGACTTCTTGGTGATAGCTCGAGATAACATTGACTCACTCCAGGTCCACTTCATGGTTACTACTGTACCTATTAAAAGCTTAGAATCCCAGACAGTGACATTTAAGCCTGAGAGCTTTAATTCCTACCACAATCAGTCTCTGTTATGATTATGCCGCCATTATTATTCTGCATATTGAATTTCATTACTCATTTTTTTTACCTCTCTTCCGTTCTTTCTCTTTTTGCTTAATGTTTTCTTGCACTTTCACACACATTTTCCCATTATGCTTACTCAGAAGTAAAGAGGACGCCACGAGACAGCTACTTATACATTCATTTTCTTTTCTGCCTCTAAAGGATGAGAAATGTGTTGTTTATTGGACATGGCAGAAATAAGAACATCAGCCCTCTTTAACAAACCGTTTTCTCTCTCAGTTCCTGTCGAATAATGATTTCCTGTGAAATGAATGTTGTTCTGTCCTTAAGAGGACTTGTCATGTGCACATTAACACGCTCTTGCATCTGTCACTGTGTTATTTAGTGTTTCTCAGTTGAAATATACGCACACAGAGAGTGAATAAATATATATTGTTTTAGCGTCCCTCTCATTCCGCACTGCTTGTATCCCATCTCTCTTGTATATGTGCTTCTGCACTTGGCATGGAGCACTGTATGATCTTGGCATGCACTAGCGGGCATGTCACACCCCGTACATACACACTGTCTCTCTCCCAGTCCTCCTCTCTCTCTTTCTCTCTCTCTCCAGCATGCTCTCTGGATGTTCCTGGCATGCACAGGCAGAGGCGTCACTTCCCATTTGCTTAAGGAGCGTGATTGTGTGTGTGTGTGTGTGTGTGTGTGTGTGTGTGTGTGTGTGTGTGTGTGTGTGTGTGTGTGTGTGTGTGTGTGTGTGTGTGTGTGTGTGCGCAACGCACAGATTTTTTATGTACGCTCATGCACTTCGGTGATAGGAGATTGAGGCATTTAGGGATCCTGGAGAACATTGTGTTGTTGTTTTTTCTAGCCCAGTTTGTGCTCCTGGCAAAACATGTGTATGAGAACACTGGGACATATGTTGGGCTCCAACACAACAGAGCAGATATTCATGCTGCGCTGAACGGAGCTGTGTCTCCGTCTTAAGCATTGTATATCATACTTTAACAAGGGAGTGTTCTATACGGAATCAGTGTGTGTTGAGCATAAAATACTTTGTGTAGGAATGCAGGTCCTTCTTAGTGTCTTTATGACCTACATAAATGAACAAGACCATCAAGGAGAATATAAGCTTTTTATGGTATAGATTTACGGCCACCATGGTTCACCAGAATATCCCTCTGCCCAGACTCCAGCAGGGCTTTCAGGAGCGACTGGCCCCACACGGACAGACCCTGAACCGGAGGTGTATAGTTCTGTGCCTGATGGTAGCGTCTCCTCCTCAAGGCCAGGAGCAGAGCTCCGCCTCCCTGCTTGCTTCGTTGGACCCCGCCGGGGAGCCGACACTGACACACATGTCTCCACCCACTTTTTGGCCCAATTAGTGGCATGGATCAAAGGATTGCAATGTTAGTTATATGGTCCACCACTTTGGCCCAGACTGAAATATCATTAGCTACGATTAGTCGGATGCCAAGAAGTTGAACCACACATTCATGGTTACCAGAGGATGAATCCTACTGTCCATGACACAGTACTATCACATGCTGTAGTGCTGCCATTACACGTACTTTAGCCTCCCCCATAACACAGATGTCGAAGGTGACCTCTTACTGGGGACATTTACTGACTCTGTCTCATTATCTATACTCGCTCTGTACATGAATGCCGAGGGTCTGGACATGCATGCTCGTGCATTAAGCTCTTACTGTGCATGTGTGTCTCATTTATCTTACAAGCCAAAGTACATCTCCATTGATTCTCTTTATCTCCCTGCAGAGGATCAACAAGGAGCAAGTCTGTGTGACAGCTGCTGTAAAAAACCATTGCATGTATGTTAACAAGGTATCCTCTTACAACGTGTATGATAGCTTAGGAAAAGTCACGCCTGGTTGTTCATGCACTTTCCTACGAATGCCAGCGAAACATGTCAATTGCAGCTCGTTATTTTCATACCGTCTCTTCAAAATAAACTTTTGTATACACAGGAAACAAAACAACAACAAAGCTATTTGGGTTAGGTTTAGGAAAGATATTTTAGCAGTAGAAATGCAGAAATCACAGTTTGGCCTGCCCAATAACCTACCAACCTAGCACTAAGATGACTAAAGGCGACTAAAGGCCTTTAGACACAGAGGGGAGTGACAAACAAAGGACCCGAATATGTGAAATACTCACCAGTGGCTCCCAAACAGTTTACCATAAATTCTGCAATATCATCAGTTATATCAGAACTGGTTTTT
Source organism: Anoplopoma fimbria (assembly GCF_027596085.1). NCBI lineage: Eukaryota > Metazoa > Chordata > Actinopteri > Perciformes > Anoplopomatidae > Anoplopoma > Anoplopoma fimbria. The sequence continues at coordinate 4,246,134 of NC_072452.1, read as the reverse complement.
TTTTTTTTCAAAGAAATGCACTGAAAGCTTTTTATCAATGGAGAAGATGTACTTGTCCTTTTTTCAAACAGTTTCCCACTACGGCTCTTCGGACGGTTCGGTGTAACAAACCATCTGGCGGGTCAGCTCATTTCATACCGGCAGCCTTGCAAATTTGTGACAATTGCAAAAGTTTTTCAATAAAAGTTTGAATAGATTCGCACTGGCAGAGGACAAACTACTGGGATCCTACTGGCCCAGAGCAGCGTCTGGCAGTCTGTCTGAGGTCGATTTGAGTTCCCTCTGGAAACATTTATGCAGTGTACTGTATGTGCCCAACACGTTCTCACCCAAACTCGTCACATACTGACACTCGGTCGGTGTCCCATCCCGGTCCCCTGTATAAGTTATGTTTTGCAGTATTTGTCTCATTTCCTGTTTTATTTTCGCACTTACCTGTTGTTGAGTCTTCACTTCCTGCCCTTGTGTGTTTCCCGCCTGTGTGATTACCTGATTGGCTTCATGTGCTCCTGAGTACCGTATTTTCCGCACTATAGGGCGCACTGGATTATAAGGCGCACTGTCAATGAATGGTCTATTTTCGATCTTTTTTCATATATAAAGCGCACCAGACTATAAGGCGCATTAAGCGAAACGAAACAGTCAGTCAGTCAAACTTTATTAAACGTGTTCACAATAACTCTCAACATTGTTCAAACGTTAATGAGCGTATTCACAATAACTCCCAACCCTGTTCAGTTGTAACACGTGAAAAATAATATTTGTATGTAATATTATGGTGAAGCACAGTGATAAGATAAGATAAGATAATCCTTTATTAGTGCCCGCAGCGGGGAAATTTGCAGGCTTACAGCAGCATAGAGTTAAAGTCACACAAGAGACATAGTAAAGAAAGACAAGATAAAAATAAAAATGAAAATAAAAACACATATTATAAATAAGCAATAAAAACAGTATGGAAACTGACAATTTGACCAGTATCCGTAAACACAATAACTGAAATATAATATTTACAGACAGAAAAAAAAAAATATTAACCATTATTGCACAGTGTTTTTATTGTCATTAATGTCATGTGGTCTGCTGGGACAGAGCTGGTTGTGTAACCTGACAGCAGCAGGAATTAAAGTTACCTGGGTACCTTTTCACACACCGGGGGTGAAGCAGCCGGTGGCTGAAGGAGCTGCACAGAGCTAACCAGGGTATTGCGTCCTGATGGGGGGAGGTGTACTGTTCATCAGGGATGACAGCTTGGCCATCACCCTCCTGTGGTCCACCGTATCCAGTGGACACCCCAGCACACATTTCACATTTGTATGTAATATTATGGTGAAGCACAGTATGTATTACTCCACAGCACTGTTTTCCTGACTTTGTAATGCTGCAGCGGTGCGGCTTTGTAGTTTACCAAAGTCTACTAAAACATGTTGACAGAGCGCCGTGTACCACACAAAATCGCTTCGAGGTCAGTAAGCACAACCAGAATTAATCCATATATAAGGCGCTCCAGATTATAAGGCGCACTGTCGTTTTTTGAGAAAATTAAAGGCTTTTAAGTGCGCCTTATAGTGCGGAAAATACGGTAACCCTCCTCCATGGTGTATTTAATCTGTGCGCTCCCCTTTTTCTGTGCCAGTCTGTCTGTACAACTTGCATTCCAGCCTTTCTGTTCTCTGTCCCAGTTTCTCGTCTCCAGTGGTTGACCTGTTTTTGGATTTTTGGACTTTTGCCCCAGCCTAGTGACTTTGTACTTCCTTCCCTGACTGATCACCTGTGCGCCAGACCTTACTTCAGTAAAGTGTTTTACTTACTGCTGACCTGCCTTACTGAGTCCTGCTTCTGAGTCCTTTAGCTGTTGGTTCAGTACTGGTATTCAGGACCCTTGGCATCACGTTCTAATGCACTGGTTAGCCTATAGTGTTACACTACAATGCTTCACTATGGTCGCAGTACATACGTGGAATTCAAACACTTACTGAGGTTGAGGCAACAAGACAATTTAGGATTACGAAAAACATAGTTGGGCCTAAAAAAAGGACGTACACTAAGTAAAATATCGGGCCATTATTGAAGCAAAACCATTTGCAAACATGTATGGAGAGTTGCGTCACTCTGTCACAATCTGTGTGCGTAATCAGATTTGTAAATGTTTTCAGATCTCCAAGTGCATTGTGCAATCTGTGAATGGGGACATAGAGCTGGAAATATAGATAAGTCATCAGTTACAACTCAGCATCTTTTTACATGTGGCTTTTTGACATGGCAGAGATCTGCAAAAAACATGTGACGATTTGTTTTTTGCCACTCTGTTTCGTTCAGCCTGCATACTGTCTCCCAACATATAATCAATAATATGTTGATACTTAAGAACTTCCTCTAAAATCTTCCTCCATAAACTTAAACAGACAAATTTTGTGGAAGTTTCATTTTTCAAACTTAGTTACAACGCTGCAGGTCTTGCTCTATTTCTCCCACACAGACATCTAATTTACTTTTAAATTAACCTTTTATTAAACAAAGTTTACCAGATTATGGGTCCATACATTTGGTCAACACACGTCTCTCCCTCGTTTCCTCGATTTCATTGTCTGTTCTCTGCTGATGGCTGAAGTCTGTCGTACTGGAGAGCATTTATGCTTTTGTTCATTACCGGTTATTTGTGAAGTTCACAGTAATTGTGGAGAACAAAATAAGCATTAATTAGAAAAGGAAAGTCCTTCGTTTTGTGTCCAGCGCCCTCCTCAAAGCCTCAAACTGTGACTTCAGACGTCTGCTCCGTAGGGTTGATAATGCCGCTCGCTAATCTCTCCAATAACAGCTGCTTCCTCCACATGTCATCAGTCGTAGAATTATTAAATGCAGAATTTAACTGCGCAACAGCTGCTAGTAAAGACAGCAAGTTCAGTAACGCCTGTAATCTGTTATTCATGTTGAATTAACCTGGTAGTCGATCAGTAATCAAGGCTGTTGATGTTGTTGTTCTCTTCCGGAAAAGGGTCATGTGGTAAGGGCCTGATGAATCAGGGAAAGACACTTCGTAACTGCTAAAACCCAATCAAATAGCAAACGCAAATAGCATCGTTGCTTTGTTTTCCGGCATTCACACTATCAGGGAAACCCGGCGTTTTCAAACTCCGGAATAGCATGGAAAATATATACGTTTTAAAAAGAAAACAAAGTAGTGTAGACAGGGCCAAAGACACAGGGAGGACAGAGTGCTATAGACAATTTGACCGACACTCTTGCAGATATCTGCCACAGCAGAAGAGAAGCAAAAAGTCACAAGTAAAAAGACTTTTGAGATGCTAAGTTGTAACTGATGACTTTTCTGTATTTTCAGCTCCTTGGAGGAATATATTAGACTTTCTAGCCAATAACATCGATGTAGACATTTACAGATTTGTATCCCTTGAATATCCTCCAGATATCTGTTCAAACTGGCCTCCAAAAGGAGTTAGAATTTTCTTTACTTTTGATTTTGTAATATTTTTGTGCCCTTCTGAGCGGATGTTTAACTTAGCCGTCTCTTGTCAACCCATTCTCACTCCTAAGGCGTAAAGTATCTTATCTTGGCCAATGTAGTTTAAAGAGGGAGATCATCAGTGAAACTAAAAGTAAGCGTTTTGTCATGATCGGTCTCAAGTCAAGTGACTGATGTGCGGAAGGCACATACGTAGTCATGTTAACGTTAGCCACGCTGTTTACCTTAACCTAACTGAGTAGTTTTGTTGGCTTAACCGAAAGGAAGTTTGTTTTGAAAAAGACGCTATGCATGGAAAGCCATATTTTGACACTCCCATCACTGAGACATGCAAAACTGACATTAGAGAGGTGGGGTAGAGCGTCACATCTTGAAGCCTAATGCCGCTGACCAAGCTGTGTTGTTGGACGTACCTGTGTGAGAATGTGAAATTTCCACACTTTAGCCTCTTTAAATGACTATCAGGCCAAACAACAATTCATCTGGCCCACTGCTTTCTGGAGGGACACCAAACTGCTAATGTGACTGGCTCTGTCCCAAAGGCGATGAAGGGCAGGTGGCCAATCACTGACCTTTCTTAGTTAATATGGATCCACCCACATTTGGCTACTTACACTTAGATTGCATGCACACATAATGTAATTCCCTCTCCTTTACTACTGTCACATACACACACACACACACACACACACACACACACACACACACACACACACACACACACACACACACACACACACACACACACACACATGCACACATGCACACACACTTGGCTGGCTCCCTAAGATCTATTTAACACATTCTAAGTGGGCCAGACTTGGCACAGTTTAAGAGAACAGATAGAGACTGGAGAGAGGAGCTGGGCGCCAAAGTGACCCCCGGATGCACAGAACATCTGGGGTACAGCTAACTGATTAGCCACACTAACAGTGCTAATGACTGTGACCATTAGGAAGTGATCAGGGTGTGTTCTCAGTAAAATGCTGAATGTCTATGAACGTGCACTGACTGACTTGTGACATTATGTCTTTCAAACAGCAGCAGCAATTTTACCGTTACCAGTCAATTCTAAAGCTACTGTCACTATAGTAACGATTATCATTGTTTTATGGTACATTTTGTGACATTTGAAGGTGCTTATCATCGGGGTGCGAAATAGGATTTGCAAGAAAGGGCACCATATTGTGCTTGTATTGGCTACTTCCCCAGAGAAAACCAGTTGTCATCCAAAAGGAAGAGGAACCATTAAATCACAGTCTACCGTAAATATTAATGACTCTTGTCAATGTCAACAGATTGCAACTCTCTCTCACTCTGTGTGTCAGTGAGCCCACCTGCTTTAACCTGTTAATTAACATAAACTGGCTGCAGAACAGCTGCAGGAGGCAGGACATGATTAAGGCCCAATTTACTGTGTCTTGAATCTTATCTGGATTTTATCTGGATACAGGACTCATTCCTTCACATTTAATCACATACTGTCATTGCATCTCCATTGGTTAGTTGACAAATGTGAATATATGCAATTCAGGGTAACCCCCGCTGAGGGCGGTGGCACTGCACCTGAAGCAGTTTGTTTACTACCAATTTAGCTAGCGTTAACTTGATAACAACAAGCAATAAAGGCAAACACGTGTATGAATCGTATTGATGAACTGCTGACTCAATAGATATCTTTATTAGTAGTAGTGTGCAGGAATCTAGTTTATTTGAAGACCGTGAGCTCATTTATAACCACAAACATGACAAACACTTGTTGTGCATTTACTTAATTAAGCACATTTTTGAAATGTTGCAAAAAACAGAAGTGCAAATAAGGCGCATTTCGATCTAATAGTTTGAAGACAATCAACTAAAACAGTGCAGTTTCTTCAGTAGTTGGCGCTATAGGCTGCATTGCTGTAATCCACCAGTAAACAAAGTAGTAGAAGTAGAGGTTGCGAACCGGAAACGGAACAAAATAAGTCAGCTTTACCATCTGAATATCTACAAATGAAAATGGAGAGAGGTCTTCCGGAATCCTTGGTATCTCTATAGAGCTCTTTTTCTAAGAGATGGTTCCCGTTGTGTTTGTATCTTTCATGCGCATTTAGTCAATGCTAACACACTATTCCACTGATCTACAGGTGGCTGTAATGTGCCACAATATGCAGCAATAAGCCAACAAAGGCAGAGAAGAAGAAGTAGCAGTAGAAGTAAACATGGATGTAAACAATGCTTGATTAAAATTACATTTTCAAATCAGCTTTTGAAATGTTTTAATAGAGAGGAACTGCATTCCACATATTTTTTTAGAGCTCAAGGAAACACACCTTAAAAGAGATGATCCACATTTTTGAGTCAGTAAATTATAGGCCTATCTAAAGTCTCTTTAATATACTATAAATTGATTCTGCTCCAAATCCAAAATGTTGATTTCAAAGACAAATCAACACTCTTGGAGTACAAGGCATGTCTTGATGAGGGGAAAACATTTATTCACACTGACCGCAAGGATAGTAAAGAAGAGAATCAAGAGTATGCATCTAACTGATTTTTGTTACAAGTAAAACACAAGCTTTTAGACCGATGGTGTAGACAGCTGCATGGATTAAACTTGTGTTGTGAGATGGACGACTCAAAGACGTGGCTGGAAACACATTTGGTTTAGACGTGAAAAATACACGGAAGCTGGGGCAATGTTCTGTCAGAGCTTTGAGGATGGTATGAGTGTCAGGTGTCAGGTGGAGAGTGGAGTGTCTGGACCTGTTATCTTGTTCATCTATTATTCTGCAAAGTGAAGCCAATGCGATATTATCTTCAACTTGCATTCTCTCCACTGACCAGCAGGGGGCGACTCCACTGGTTGCAAAAAGAAGTCAGATTGTAGAAGTCTATGAGAAAATGACTCTACTTCTCTCTTGATTTATTCCCTCAGTAAACATTGTAAACATGAGTTTATGGTCTCAATCTCTAGTTTCAAGTCTTCTTCAATACAGCATGATGTTCATTTAGTAAATTATGCTCCATTTAGAGTCAAACAGACCATAAAGCAGGGTATGCTTTAAGGCGGGCTAACTGTGATTGACAGGTGGCTACTATATCCGTATACGGCGTCTCTATGTCACTCAACCGCAGTCCAGATACAGTCACTTCCATTCACTGATTGCAATAGCCAAGATGGCGAGGTCGTAATTCAAGATGGCGATGGCCAAAACCCTTAACTCAAGGCTTCAAGACGGAAGTCCACAAACCAATGGGTGTTGTCACGATGACTTCAAGCACTTCCTATTTACAGTCTGTGGCTGTAGGGAAAGAAACCAATCACAGTGTTCAAATCCCAGGATGCAGAGATAGTGCCTTTGCAAAATAAATAGCAGAGAGATTGCCGAAAGGGAGGAGAATAACGCTTGAAATATGCGGTCTATGGCAGACATATGCCAACAGTCGACACAAACTAAAGTTGTGGGGATTTCACACTTTAGCACCTACTTATCTCACAAAGGTCTGCCCTGTGCAGCAGCATTAGAAACTTGAAAAAGTCTTTAAGAGCAGAGAATTTAGCAAAACTCCTCACAATCACCCTCCAATGGGCAAACTTTTGAACTCCACTTCAAATATATTCACTGCTGCGGTCATCTTGGTTTTCGTCTTTCAAATTTAACTCGCCGAAAACATGCAGACGCACCGTTATAGTTTAGAGTTCAGAAGTTGAGAACAGCAACATATTGGGCTGCTGGCGGATTCATAACATAACATAACAGACAGTCTGACCTTCCGCCCACGCGAGGAAACATCGGAGAGAAAAGGACTGGCGTTCAGGAGACGGAGAGTTTCAGGTGGCAGAGGAGGCAACATAAGTTCACAATACATTTACTGGGGGGGATAGGAGCATGAGATGGGTGATATTCTCAGAGCACCCCATTTTTGAGTCCTGACATGTCTCCCTTGCAGATATGAAAGAGGGAGAAGGAGAGAATAGAACCAAGCAAATGAAAGATACGGAGTAGACGGGGGAAGGTAGAGGAGAAAGAGAAATCGAGAGCAGACAGCGGGAGAGAGCCGGACAGAGGGCACAGACTGAGAGAGTGATAATAGAGAGGGAGACGGAGTGATGAGAGAGGAGATATAGCCAGCGTACAGTGACAGAGAGTTAGGAAGGGCAAGCACAATGTGCGGCACAAAAGGTGGCGTAGGGACAGATGGCTTTAGGGAGGAGGCGGTCTTTGCAAACTTTAAAACTGTTTCTTCCCCCTGCAGAAGATGTGCTACGCAATGGTGGTTTGTCCTCTCACTGTTCTACATCAGCGGGCCAGGGACAAAGAGGAAATGTGTCAGTAACCAGTCAGTATTGAGTTCCTTTGTTACTTGGATTTATGTCAGTCAGTCTTACAGCTGGTAAGACAGCAAGGTAATTCAGATCGGTGAGTGAACCGTCATATTGAAAACAGCTATTTAACTTGGTAGGATTATGATGTCTCCGAAACTAACTTTAAACCTAAAGTTTTAACTTCTTTGACATTTGGCTTGCTTGAGAGACAAGATTGGACTTGTAAAAAACTTTTTGGCTTATTAGCTTTAGGCACCGTTCCCTCCGTGGAAATACGAAGCCTGCATAATGGTTTCAGGGATTATCGTGTGTCGACACTTTCTCTTTTAGTTTCGCATTGTTCTGTGGACAATAATGTGGGACAGAACGTCTGTTTGTTGAATCGGCTGAGCGGTCGTTCATTAGACTCCATTAGACCCCTTTTCTACTACAGGAAGTTAACAAACTATGCATTGTATAATATGTCATGAATTTACGTTGTACCAAATCCAAGTTCCAGGTACACTCAGTGGAATGGAATGCAACAGCTGTAGAGCACCCCAGCAAGCATGACAATTCATATTGCAGGATATGTGTTTGGATAAGCATATGTCAATACAAAATATTGTAAATAAATAATTCACTTTTTTTGAAGTATATTCCGCTGCCTTGTAATGTATTTGTCACTGAAAACTGCTGATTGTGTACACATTGTTGGGGAGAATGTTAGTTTAATTGCAATTCCCAGTAACATTTGAATATTGTATTTTCTCCTGGAAAAAAAAACAACATTTAGGAATGATTGTTCTGTTTCTGTTCTCCACCAGTTCTTTTTTAAACTGAGCCTCCCGAAGTTGCTTCCCCAAAAGAGTAGGGATTTTCCTTTACCAATTTGGAAAACCTTCTGAACTTGAGTGTCGGTTGATATTAAGTACCAATGCTACACCAGTGTGTAAAAAACAAAATAATCCTTTAACAGCTGTATGCTCCTAACCCTGTATGGATTTGATAAAATTGCTATCATTGTCGTATGGTCTGGCTCAGGTTAAACCCTTTTGAAAAACATAAACAAATACATACAGAGAAGAAATGCCATAGAACTTTCTTTAACGATCAAGTTTGACGGATTCTTTCGCATAAAATGTGGCCAAATTGCTGACATTTCGTTAGCTTTGGCTAATGTCACACTCCCTGCTAGCACCTGCCGGGTTCTTGACATTTGCTATTTTTAACATAGATGATAAAAGAAGCGAGATGGCTCACTCATTAGCTACTTCCATTGTGTTGTTTGTAAAACATCAAAGCCTTACATAGGCTCAGGTTACATGTCCAAGAAGTGTAAGAGACCTGTGAAACTCTCAATTTATCGGGTAATCATTTAATAGATCATCATATAATTAGTGCAGACACAAAACAGAAAAAAACTTTTTTATCCTGATTTTGTTCATGAGTATGGTGTACTATTTGGTTGAGAAGGGTCACCAGCTAGCAGTCGGTCAAACATCTCCATTAGCATTCAGAAAAGCAGGCAGCCAGATACGCAGTTGGTCACTCAGTGTCGCCTGTCCGTTTGTAATCAGCCTCGTCCTGATGCTGATGGGATTAAAGCATCCAGAGTTCAGTCTTATCTTTGCCATCAGCAGCCTTTCCAGTGGGTCCAGTCCTGTGCCGTTGCCACGCCCCCCCCCCCTAAACTGACTTTATCTCATCTCTCTGCGTTGACATCAGCAGGCTGTCCTGTCCTCCCTGCTTCTTCAACAGACTCCATTTAAAAACCCTCTTCAGTGATTACTGCACTATCAACACACGACTGCATGCAGATACAGCCATGCACAAAGCAGACGGATAAACATACTCACTCGGATGCAAGAATGCAAAGACACTCACTTACACACACAAGCATGCATGCATCAAATGATACCACATATAAAAACATGAAAAGTATTGATATGCTACAAATGGATGTGTTGGTCTACTGAGTTTGGTGACAGTCTCCCCTTCCTTCTCTCAATCCTTTTCCCTTCCAGTCCCTATCTTTGTCCTTGTCATCGCACAGCCGGTAAGTGTTGTGTATGAGTGTGTGTGTGTGTGTGTGTGTGTGTGTGTGTCCATATAGGAGGTTATTCCGAGACGCCAGACTAGCGAAAGATTGTGATCTCAGTCAATCTAATGGAGCTGAAGGGTCACACACACACACACACACACACACACACTTTTTCCAAACTTCTTTAATCCGTTTAGGGAGCATGCTCTGTATTAGAGGGACAGAGGAGCACAATAGGATAGGATTTAGGAAATACCCTTATCGCATTGTGTGTGTCCGTGTGTCCTTGTGTCTTAACAGTAACCGTCTCTGTTCTGACTCGCATTGGTTGATTTCATCAAACCCGATAGCCCTCATAGATCAACAGATCTTAGTCTTGTCCCACCGCTGTATGAGTTGTTTTCACAGTGATGCCTCCAGCTCAGCGGTTTGTGCTCTGCTGTGGATTTCTCTACTATAAGATGCACAATACCTCTTCTTTGGTGAAGGACCAGTAGGGCAAACGATTACTTTAAAGCTTTTTTCTTCTTTAAAAGAGAAGCTTAAAGTAATAACCTGCAGTTATCTCTATGGCTGATTGATACCATACAATAGTGATTTAACCTTTATCAACTTCATGAAAGCTGTGTTTGCTGCTCTAGCTGCTGAACAGTAAGTGATTTATTCTGCCTTTACAGGAGCAAAAACAGTGGCTTGTTTGGAAGAAATATAATACAGCAGAGAAAAATGTAAGGAGCTTGAGTGCAGTGTATGAGTTCTTTATTATAAAAGTATGTCGGTTCTGGGTTTAAACTAGCAACTACCCTCAAGCTGTGACCACTTAAGCTTTCACAGGTACCACCACGATTAAGAAAAAATAACAATATTGCATGTTATTGGAACACTTTAAACAAGAAAGGTTAGGTAAGATTCATTGGAGACGTAAGATAAAGATATGGGTAACAGGATTTACTTGAGGTGACCCAAATGCAGATACAGGACACAACCTGGCAGTGTTAAAAGGTGCTTTAATGATAACTAAGTAGGTAAGAAGATAAGCTTCAGTAGCTGATTAGGCAGTAGAAGCAGGTGGCCTATCGGGGTCTGGGAGTGCTGGTTGACAAGGGGAGGACGACAAATGTAGATGGTGGCAGTGGATCAAATAAAGGGAGGAATCTGGAGACAAAAGCTGTTCAGGGTGACTTGAGGTACACACCGGTGCTGCTGTTCAAAATTGGAATTAAAAGTAGGATTCAAGAAGTCATTTCAAAGAGCCAATCCCTCTCAACTGGACCCTAGCTCTCAACCATATACTGGAGGCCTTTCAAATGGCAGTAGAAAACCAACAAGCACAGAGGTGGAAGGGGAATTTGGGTAGGGGTCAACAGGTGTGATCTCAGAGACCAAAAAGATGGGATGAAAATACACACATGGTGTAAGGTACGTTGAGATGATTTCAAGCAGTGTCGAGCAATAGTATGATACTGTTTAGCTTGATGTTGATACCAGAAAGCGATGTTGAGTAGATATTGGCACCACAAAAAGCTAGAAACCAGACAATAGGCTTGCAAAGGAATCAAGATCAAGAATTTTGAAAACCATCACCATTACCAATGTCAGTTTTATCAGTAATGTTGGAGGGAAGGCCAAGTGAGGAGCTTGGGCAATGGGAATGAAGTGAGGGTCTTGGAGAATTTATCAACAAAAGTTAGGATGGTGGAACAGCCGTTTGATAAAGGGAGCCCAGTGACAGAATCAAGAGAGATATGGGATCAGGGTCAATGTGGTGCAAGGAGACATTGAACTTGACTAGAAAGACCTTGACAAGGGGATTTGAAAGTGAGTTGAGCTGACCCTGTCAAAAGATTGGAAAGATGGCAGGATCATTTGTGAAGGATTCCAGAGTGGCAGGTTTGGGAAGACGCTGGCCCACTGCAGAGTCTGGGAGCAAACAGTGTCAGTAACCATGGAAATTTATCATGACAGTTGACAAAATATTCAATGTCCCTGCAGACCACCAGCCCCTCACACTCTCCCCCACCGACGTGTGTGCTATGCTGAGCAAGATTAATGCACGTAAGGCTGCTGGCCCTGATGGCATCCCGGACGCGTGCTCAGGGCCTGTGCTGGGCAGCTGACTGAGGTCCTGACTGACATCTTCAACCTGTCACTGGCCCAAGCAGCTGTACCCACATGATTCAAAACCACCTCAATCGTGCCAATGCCAAAACACTGCAGCGAGCCTAAACGACTTCCGCCCTGTTGCACCAGAGGCTGGTCCTGGCTCATCTCAAAACCTGCCTACCACCCACACTGGACCCCCTCCAATTCGCCTACCGTCAGAACAGGTGTACAGAGGACGCCATCTCCACAGCGCTTCACTCCGCCCTCTCCCCACCTGGACAACAACAACCCCTATGTGAGAATGCTGTTCATCGATTTCAGTTCAGCATTCAACACCATCATCCCCTCCAAACTGAACACCAAACTACGTGACCTTGGCATCAACACCTCCCTCTGCAGCTGGATACTGGACTTCCTAACCAACAGACCCCAGTTAGGCAATCACACCTCCTCTAGCCTCACCCTGAACACTGGTGTTCCACAGGGCTGCGTGCTGAGTCCTCTCCTCTACTCCCTGTTCACCTATGACTGCACGCCTGTACATGGTTCCAACACCATTATCAAGTTTGCAGACGACACAACGGTGGTGGGCCTTATCAACAACATGAGTCGGCCTATAGGGAGGAGGTCCGGCACCTGGCGGCGTGGGGCGCCAACAACAACCTGGCCCTCAACACCAAAAAGACCAGGGAGCTTATTGTGGTATTCAGAAAGACCAAAGGCTGCACACACACCCCCATCCATATCAATGGAACGGAGGTTGAGCGTGTCACCAGCTTTAGGTTTCTGGGTGTCCACATCTCAGAGGATCTCTCTTGGACCCTCAACACCTCAACCCTGGTCAAGAAGGCACACCAGCGTCTCTTTTTCCTGAGGAGACTGAAGAAAATCCACATGTCTCCTCTGATCCTGGTAAACTTCTACCGCTGCACCATCGAGAGCATCCTTACAAGCTGCATCACAGTTTGGTATGGCAACTGCTCTGTCTCAGACCGGAAAGCACTGCAGAGGGTGTTAAAAACTGCCCAACGCATCACCGGTACTCCACTCCCTGCCATCGAGACCGTCCACATCTAGCGCTGCCTGCGGAGGGCGCGCAGCATCGTCAGGGACACCTCACACCCCTGCCGTAGACTGTTTGCCCTCCTCCCCTCTGGCAGGCGCTATAGGAGTCTCCGTTCCATGACCAGCAGGCTCAGGAACAGCTTCTTCCCCTCAGCTGTCATATCCACTGTTCATACTATCTATACTGTTTATACTGTCTATATTGTTATACTACTAATGTTTTTATTTTTATTTTTTATCTGTTATTTATACTGTGATTTATCTAGCACATTGCACTGCACCTTTACTGCTTCTTTTTGCACTTCTGGTTAGATGCTAAAACTACATTTCATTGTCCTAGTACTTGTACTCTGTGCAATGACAATAAAGTTGAATCTAATCTAATCTAATCTTTAACAGTGACCAGATGAGGAATAAGAGAGATATCAGGTTATTAAATCTCTTTGGTTGGCCCGAACTGCTGAGAGGGAATAATGCTTGATATTTGAACCAGGATGGTGATATGGGAAAAGTATGACTCATGTAAGGAAGAATGCCCATCTGGATAAATTCAAGGGGCCATTTGGTTTCCTCTAGGCAGTGTCTAAACTCCCAACTTTCTCACCAGTAGCTCCATGTTCTCTAAATCAAAGCTTCTCCCTGCATGGGGGAAGTTTGCATACGAATCAGATTAAAGGATGGAGCTTCTTGCTAATTGGAGAACACTGTGAGAGTAATGCTCCCATCACAAACAAATATATATGTCAAGACGGGCCAAGTCCGATTGGGATTTAGGAAAAAGCGAAATGGTCACTGCGCTTTGCAGGTCTTGGCTGAGCTTGGGGTGAGTTTGTTAAATGAGGCTGCACAGTGCTGTTACTACTGATTCCAATCAGGAGAGACTTCAATAAAATTTAACAATAATAAAAAGAAATGAATAATGCAAAGTCTTTGGCGATTGGACTCCATAGCGAAACCGTCTAACAGAGGGGCAGTGATGCTGAGGTCAGACAGGCACAATCCCCCCTGGAGTCCAGACACTGGTGGTGGTGGTGGTGGTGACGTTGTGAGTCGCTGCATCCGATGATGAATGAGGAGCATGACTGTGATGCCGACTGGAGGTGAGTGAGGTGGAGGAGGGTCGCATCTGATCGTGCTGAAATGACAACTGAAAGTAGCAGAGAGGAAAACATTTTTGAAAGTTTGAGAGCAACGATGTGATTGGCTTAAGGAAACCGTGGCCGACTCTGGTTGGTTAACTTTAAGTGAAACCCACAATCAGCTGATAGAGTAGTCACGTGGAGACAGTGACTGGCAATATGAATGACAAGGAGCATAAAGATAGTCTTCCTGACTGAACTTCTGCTAGGTTTCATAAGTGGCTGTATCGGAGTCAGTGTATGGCGAAGACGATAAAAGCCAGAGAGACTGTGCGAACCAAGAGTTTGCATTTCTTCAACTTCATAAAAAGCCTAGCAACGGCAGATCTGTCTAAGAACTCAGGACTCTCTGGACACTCACGCATTAAATACACCAGAGCAATTGGAAGCAGCTAGGAGTAATAAGGTCGATGGAGGACAGCTGAGGCTAAGGTAATCCAGACCCAGGAGCTATTAGCTGTGTCCCAATCCAGCGGCTGCATCCTTCGGAGGACCCAGCGTCTTTTGAATACCGCGAAGGCTCGACCGAGCGGTCCCCGAAATGAGACGGCCTGGTTTACAGAGGACTTCCTGTTTGTGTCACCAGCTTTTCGCGCCCCCACCCTTTTGCCGCTCCTGTCTCCTAGCAACCAGCTGCGGTTGTCATAAAAGAGGTAAAGCTAAGTTAAAGACTAAAATGGACGAGCTGCTATAATAGCACAGCTGCTCTCGGTAGCGTTAGCTGGTTAGTTAATAGCGTCACGTAAGTTAACCGATCATTTTAACATAAGTGTGATCTGATCAGGTCCCTTGTTTTTAGTTTTAACACTTGTATCTGTAGATATTCACTTGAGTTAAAACCCAATAATTACATTTAAACGTGAATTCTCCCGTTGCTGGTCCACTAGTCACCATGTCGATTAAAAAATCAACTTCACCGGCACGCAATGAATCTTGGGATATGTTGGGCCGTGAAGGATCCATCAGTTGTATCCTCTGAATCTGGGAAAAGTAGGCTGCATTTGTCGGCCGCATCAGAAGGAGTCGTTGAAATGGGAAAGCCTCGTCACAATCAGTCTACAAATACAGCCTCCGAAGGATGCGGCCGCTGGATTGGGACACAGCTATTATGTGGTGCAAACCATGACAATGAGACAAGATGGTGCCATGATTCACCGAAACAAATCTGATGTTCTTGAACTTGTTCAATAAACTTTGACTATATGACTCATCATTAAACTAATTGACTTGTTAAGATTTATTGTTTTAGTACAGTGTGCAGTGTGCTCTCACATTTTTCTGTGCCCTTGTTAACTGATCAATGGAGCAATCAGTGTGCAGCCATTGAGATGATGCTGCCATTAGGTCTTTGTCAAAGTGCTCTGAGTTTGAAGTTCAGTTCTTTCTTTTGATTGTCACAGCTCAGTCTTCTGCACCAGAGCTTTTTAAAGACTCCACAAGGACCCGTGGGTAGGTCACAGGAAGGTTAAACTGGGTCATGGAATTATTTTGGAGAAGATGAATGGATGGAAAAGAGGGATAGGTGGATAGATTTTACTGTTACAGCAGCTTAGAGTATTTAAGATAAAGAGGAAAAAAAGAATAAATAATGACCAAAGGAGCCCCCCAGCCTGGTCTCCTTATAACTACATTCTTATTTGACAAAGCTGCATTGTCAATGACGTTTTGAGTGAAAAGTTTGTTATTCTTGATTAATTACGTTTTTGGGCGTTTCACAAATACGCTTCTTATCAAAGTAGGGAAGAGGTCGGGGTAGATTGATGGGTCAAACAAAGACAGGACTTTGACCCAGGAGACCACTGTTCATGTCTAAACATGTTCCACACAACACAATTTGTTGACGCATTTATTCGCAATGCACTACAGTTTGTGCAGCATCCTCATCTCCAACACCATCTCTAGCGGCTCCATGGTGGTTTTCAAAACAGAGCCAGCCTTGCTGATAATTCTTTCTAGTGTTTTAGTTTCAGACTGCCCCAGCGGCCCATTGTAGCAATGCAAATATGGATTGCAACAATAGACTTGTAAGATCTGTAACATCTTGTTGCACACATCAATGGAGCTGAGCTTCCTCAGATCCTGTTTTTTAGATGCAATGAAGGAACAAACACGAATGTGCTGAAAGGTGTTTTTTGTATCCTTTGTCCTTTCCTCAGGGAGTGGGAAATGCATGTCACCACAATATTAAGCAAGCACAGGCATACAGTAGTTTACAGCAAGTCCACTGAAACAAATGTACAGATACTATTCCTATTACAGAACGAGAGGGATGTTAGCCTTTATTTAAGTTTAAAAAAAAAGCTCAATAGCTTTAAATTGTTGAAATCAATATTATCACTCCTGCAATTGGAAATATTTTAGATTTTTTAAACCTGACATATGTGGTATCCTTAAAAACTGCACCATCATTTAAAGAAAAGTTCTGTGGTTTTAACATCGTTGGTTGCACATGAGCACGTTTGGCTCCACAGAAGGTGACTGTTTGTAAAGACTCACAATGAATATATATGGTTTGTGAATTATATATATATATATATTTTTTTTTTTCAGGTATTTTCTTAGTAGGTTCCTCAAGGTTATCTTCTCACGTTGCATCTTTTGGCCTGCACACTGGCTAGCACGCACATTTGTAGCCATATTTAGATTTATTTCTGCTCATGTCTGCATTAGCTCTCCTATCCCTCTAATGTAGGAAAGTTGATGATTCGGAGATGCAGCTAAAAGCATGCGCTAAAAAAAATGAGTAGACTTTGGAACTGTTTTTAACTTGAAGCGTCATCCACAACCTGCCTTGCTAGTCAAATGATCTTGCAATCTAGTATTTTAACTGGATAAAAATAGATATTTGGACATCCAATACATACAATTTCAAGTGGGTTTGGGATTTTTTTTTAAACTTCCTGTCAAGCTGACTTATTGGTGTGGTCAATCCATCAAGCTTATTTTCTGATCTTTGGCAGGTTTTTTATTAGTCAGCCACGAAGGAAAAGTCCTGCAGATGCCATGAAGTCTCCATTGCTGCTGAAATAGACTTATACAAAAACAACCTGCTTTATTGTGCTGTATCAAAATCATCCTAAAGAACAAACTTGCTAGCTCTAAATGTAAGGGTTAAACAGCTTTCTACGGTTTGTCATTTTTTGCAGTGTGTGAACCTTGTTATACTGAATAGTCAAGTACAGAAATCCACTTACCCATCAACTGGAGTTTTAATACGTAGTCAGCATCTTCAGGTACACCTCTTTCTCTTACACACACACACACACACACTCACTCCCCGTCTCTCGCTCTCTCTGTCTCTCTTCCCACCTCAGCTCAACCTCTTCAACTCCATCGTCTCTCCCTCCCTCCCTCCCTCCCTCGCCCCCTCTCTACCGAGCCGTGTTTTTTCTCCTTTCATTGCTAGCTCAGCTGTCCAGCAGGGTGACTTGCTGTTTTAGCTACGGGCTCACTTTGCCTCGTCATCCATTTTCTAGTTTTCTTCCCTTTCATATTTATTAAGGCTCCCGACCGACCGACCGCAAGCGTGCCTTTTTAAAAGTGGAGCCGAGGCGGCGAGGTGAGCGATCGCAGCGTGTCGACTTTATGGCTGAACGCAGGGAGGCGGGGAGAGAAAGAACCGGTGGAGAGAAGCATTTGAAAAGAGTAGAGGGTACATTTCATCGCAAAAGTGCATTTAATGAAGCACTTCAACTCACAAAGTATCTAAATCATTCTTCTGATTGGTGAGCTGCTCAATGAAACACCAGCCAGGAGCCGTAAACTGAATTGTGAAGTGGACACACATGAACCAGCTGGTAGTATGACAGTTGCAAGTCAGAAAATCCAAGATTTGACTATATTTATGGATTAATATCAATACTCATCTGATGCTACCAGTATTGTAATGCTGTCACAGCCCTTCTCTTAGGGTGTGACAAGGATGGGAACACACAGGTATGATCGATTATAACAGTAATTTGCAACAAAGTCATGAAAATCTTACAAACCATTAGTAGGTTGTGGTGTGTATTATTAATAATCTTAGTTTTGGAAGTGTGAGTGTGCTGTATGGGTGTTATGCTGGAAAAATGTAAACGGTGAGTCAACAAAAGTCCTAGCTTGTGGAGAGGAGATATAGAGGGACCGACTGTTAAAGGACAGCACCACCTAAATTATGCATTCCGATGTTATTTCCATGGCCTTGGAGAGAACCTTTTTGAACCTGAGCTTCTTTCACTTAAAGCCAGAGACCAAAGAAGACTCAACACAGGTGTGCAGACAGGTGATGATCTGATTAATTTAGGACTGAGGGACAACTGCTAGACGAGGACATGTCACAGTCTGGCTCATGACTTTTGATGATAAAGCTGGACTGTGTTGCATCTTTCTGTTTCCAGAGAATTTTGCGTTTTCGGTCTTTTGGCAGTTCGTTCTTTTTTCATTCAGGTTTAGTATTTCCTGCTTTTATTTTGTAATTAACTCCTCTCGTGTCTTGTTGTGTTTTACTTCCTACCTTTTGTTCGTTTCCCCACCTTTGTGATTGTCCGTTAGTTTCACCTGTCCGTCATCAGCCCATATAGTCACCTGCGCTCCGGCTCACCTGTTCCCACTCCCCCATCACTGAGTCCCTATTTCATGTTCGGTTGTTCTTCTTCGGTTCGGCTTCAGTTGTGTTTGGAGTTCTGTTTGGAATGACACTTTAGCTTTGAGAATATATGTTGCATTAAAAATGAGCAACCAAAATACATTGCCGTGTTTTGTAACTATGGTTTATTAATATATCAGGTTCATAGGAAGTGGCGATCACAAAATGAGTTGCAGTGTGTGGAAATGGTTTCATTTATTTTACATTTGTTGCCTCATGTTACATTTCAGTCCAAATTTCCTAAATCTGCTTTCATAAATAGGTATTTCTATGTAAACTTTAAAGGAAAAACATTTCTCAAGTCAGAAACTTGTATCTTCCAATATGTTCTGACAGTTTCATTTAAGGAGTGAAAACCTGCAGTGGCCACATAGAGATGTTTTCCTTCCATTAGGGATTAAAGTCGACCCTGAATTAGAGTTTGATGACAGTCGGCGACACAAGCAAAGAGATGCTTTGCAACCCTTAAATGAGTTGAAGGAGTTAAAATGATCTTCAAAGAAAACCATGTGACACGCCACCAAGTGTATAAGCCTACATGTGATAACCTTGCCATGCTTCAGCCCACACCAACATACCACAGACACTTCACCAGCGTTTCTCCCTAATAACTTAGATCAAGCGTGATCAAAGATCATTTAACACACACACTAACACAACACACACACACCGGCTTTACTTATTCCTATATTCCTGGTTTTGCATTTATAATCAAGTGCCTGAGGAAGTACATGTGCAGATTAATGGCCCTTCTTTGGGAACAGCTAATAGTATGCAGAATTTATGCATTCAGACTATATTTTAATAGGAAATGTATACACGTCTCATATTGGACGGGGGGGGACTCACTACACCGGTTTTATGACAGTGAATATGCTCGGTGTGTTACTGTGGGTTTGTTTATCGTGAGCAAATGGGTTCAGACCAGAGCTTCCCAACTGGTGGGCCAATTCATCGGGAGGGTTTGGGTCTGCTTAAGGATAACGCTTTATTTTGAAGGGTAACACATCACTGGGACACATTTTAAAGTTTACAAATACTTTTTTTAATATAGAATTGCAGCAGAGGTAAACCCTGACAATAGAAACAAAAGTGATTTAATTGTATATAATCATAATCTTAATACACTGCTAATGTCTTCAGTTCTTCGCAGTTACCCTGAACCAGTCTCAGCCATCCTATAGCTTTGTTTATACTCTCTTGAGGCCCATTGGCGTAAGCCTGCACAGATTTCCATTGCACTATTCTCCGAAAGCCAGACGCAGTACAAGCGGCGTACAAACAAAAATGTACTGTGAAGCAGGAAGACATTGAGTGTTGCCAGCAAAGAGCCATATATCAACCTCCTCGATGCAGAGGAGGAATTGTAATTAACTGTAAATTCATATCTCGTACTCAAGGACCACTTTATCCCTGTTATACAAGCCCTGTAAAGACAGAGGTCAAGTTTTGCATGCATTATAAAGACACAAAGGTTGGAAATCCTGTAAACATTTTAATTTGGGCACAAACATTTTTAACTCAAATGTAGATTTCTTAGACCTCCATTTCTAAAGCATATTATATATAATTATCTGCATATTAATTATTTGTAAAATCCTCAAACATGTTAATAATGCTTTTATGAGTAAACAATATGTGACTGTTAGCTCTACAAAACATCAGAGGTGCTCGACTAATCGCTGCGACCACTTTCTCAAAAACCACTGTCTCAAAAACGTTTGTACGTATGGGTCAAAGATTCCAAACAGGTGTGCATATTCTCCCGCAAAGTTTTTATAGAGCAAAACTATTTCATGGGATGTGGCGTACGCCGCCACAATTATAAATGAGATCCCTGATCCCTAAACCTCTTATCGAGGGGCCCAGATAGAAAATACTTTGATGCCTGTTTTTGCCAATCTGATTTGACACTGAGAGGACAGCTCGATGTAACGTGAAGAGAGTCAGCGGGGAACATGAAGGCAGCACAGGATGTGTGTCTGTAGGCAGGTACATAGAACACATTTACATATGGTTCATTTTTAGTTTAACTTTTTTAATCTTATCTCTACACATCCACACACACACACACACACACACACGTGAACCAACACTTTTGTAACGTGCCATTGAGAGCTACACAAACATATTACGTGCACTCACACACCACTCACATATAGAACACATGCTCAGCGATTACACCATTACATGCCTACATTACGTGTTGGGAAATGAATTAATTTGTGCAGGTATTAGCACTTTTGACATGCGGGGATGAACACACACTTTTTCACACGTACACGTGAAAGCTTTCCGTGACACATGCACACGAGCTCTGAGAGATATTTCAATAACAATAGGGAGCCGGGGGTTCTTATTAAACCGCGCCTGCAAACCTGCACAGATAAGAAGCTGCTTTATTAAATGTCTTTCTATTCAAGCCGCTATTGATTCACCTTAGGAGGCATTTCAAAAAGTATTTTCCCTCTGCGCACATAACACCTCAGCTTCTGGAGGCTTTAGAGACGCTTTGACTCCTGATAGTTCTTTTTTTTTTTTTATAATTGATTGTCCGGTACTTTCCTCATTTCCTCTGCCGCGCTTGTCCGAGCCAAGCTTTTTGTGAAAATGTCTAAAGAGAAGAGAAGCAGAGATGTGCCATTAAGAGCTCACATGTAAAGATGGAAGATGGTAATTATAAATCTATATTTCATTAAAGAAATTCTATATTACTATAACCTCTGTGTGTGTGTGTGAATCTGAATCTAATTCTCACGTCTCCCCGACCCAACTGTCGCTTTCTGTTAGATAATAATCCTTTATTAGTCCCGCAGCGGGGAAATTTGCAAAATTACATTAACTATCCTACCAACTGTGAAGTCCAACTTTTTCAGTGCTGTCTTTTCTGAGTCCTGCCACTTGTTTTGTTGCTGAGTCTCTCTCTGGGAAATTTGAAATAATCCTGTCCTTTTGGATAATTATAACTTGCTTACACAGGACTTTCACTCAGGCGACCGCTGTTTGTGTCCCGTGTGCTAGTCCTGTGTTTGTCTCACTCATCCAGCCTCACCTCGGACTCGTCCTACGCAGGCTTTCTCGCTCTTTATAACCAACAGAGTCTCACAGCAGTTTGTTTTTTTATTTTGTACATGTACACGATTTGTCTGTTTGCTTTTTTTGTGTCGCTCATGACGACTTCTTTTCGGGACATTAATTTACAAGACAAACTTCAGGTTAAGGCAATCAAACCACTTGGTAAGGGTCAGGAAGTTGTCACAAAAAGGATAAAAAAAAAAAAAAAATGGGACTACACAGCGTCAAACACCAGTGGTTGAAAGTGAACTCCCACACACCATAAGTGGTCTTTGTTGATATTTAATACCACGTCACTAACTCTGACTGGATGCATACTCACATGGAAGTGAGTCCACCAGGAAAAAAGCATTTTCATTGACTTTCCATTGGCATTGTTTTCATCCTTTTCGAAAACATAAAAAAACTGACAATTTGTGTCATGAAATCAATGCTCCCCAAAGACCTACCATGATACTGCTCCGTTGTACCATATAAGTTGCTCTGAGCGTCTAAAAATGATGCAGATGGGTTCTTCACTGCAGTTAGATGAAAGCCGGGTGCATCTGATTCAGAAGATAAAGGGTGCCTTCTTGCATCGGTCTCTGAGGTGCATTGACGAAGCGTCAGAAACCCAAAGAGTCTAGAGTGAGAACAGGTTTTTTCTGGCCTGTATCTGCGTGGCTTTCCTCCAGTTTGTGCTGCATGTTCTTCATCACAAGAATAATATATTGCTGATATTCGCTACCTGGGGAGACATTAGTAAATGAATCATGCAACCTAACTGGATCTCATCAAAGACCATTTCAGTTTGTTCTGCGTCAACTTCTGTTACTCCCTGCCTGAAGAACCCACATGGGCTCTCCAGGACTTTGATCACAAGTGAAGAAGAAGGAAGGGGGAAGAACAAGCACCGTGTGGGCCACTGATGACTGACTGAAGGAAGCACAGAGGAGGGCTGAGAGACTTGGAAACTCCCAGGTGAACTTCAATCCAGAGAGAGATATGAAGCCATTAATACATGGTCTTTCATGGACAGTTCCCCTGTTAAATAACAGTAATCAACCTGTTATGATAATGGAGTCATTTACAGAATGTGAAATGTTTTTTTTTCATCTTTTTCGGCTTGTGCACTGGATTTAAGTTCAAGGGGACTCCCCAGTGTAAAACAAAGGTACCCATCTTAGACATTATCTACCTTCCTGCCTTTTTATATTCTTAGTGACAGGAGCATTTGGTAGAACCCTAATTGCGTCTCGTTGGGATATGTGGGAGGATTGAGAGAGAGAGAGAGAGGCGACAAAAGGGAGAGAGGCAGAGAGAGAATGGAATATTGACAGGTGACTCAGTTCTTCAGAGGTAGAAAGTTTCGGGAATTTTGACATCAACAGCACAGTAGGTCATATAACGTTAAACCTCATTTTAACCATATTTCAAATGGGGTCTTTAAGTAACCTCCCTCCAGAAAATGGCTCTGCTACACTGCACACACTGCACACATTTAACCATGTTTGTTAGAAAATATATTTCCGTATACTTCGCAGTAACATTAAACTTTTTTGAAGCTCAACTTCAGGCCCTAGAAGGACTACCAGGTCAATTAAGATTTATTTTTCTCTGTGGTTTCACCGCAATAGTCTGCTGAATAAAAAGCCTGCATTACCGCTGAAGCTACATTTGACTTACCATCTGCGTCACAGCACCACTTAATCACACTCCACAAAAAGAACTTGTGATACTTCCGGCTGTACGGGACAATTCTCTAGATTCCAGCAGAGAACACTGCTAAATGTGGAACAAATGGCAAAAAGGAGTTTTTGCAGGGTACTTTGGTGAACATAAAACAACACATATGTAGATGATAAGCAGAATATATGCACCACGGCTCTGAAACCATCCTCCTTACGTAAAAAGAGAAATTTCCAATTGTTTATGTGGATGTCCAATCAGCATTGATGGTAAAAGTAGTCGATTTAAGCAAGAAATTCCTTACTGCGTGTTATATTGGAGTTCCCCTGCTGCAAAATATTTTGTTCTTGCATCATTTGACATACCAAAGACGTTGCTGGTGATAAGGAAGAACTTTAATTTTCTTCTACTTCTTGTTCTTGTATTTTTTTTTACAATTTTTGGAGCTTCCATGGGGATGCACTTGTCAGATACTGCTTAGAAATTAGAAACTTCCTAAACATGTTGCAAGTTCCACTGTGTAAATAAATTTAAAAAAAACATGACATATCAATTTCTTTTCTATGCTTGTATTGCAAACTTATAATGGAAAAAATATGGGTGTATAAGAATGTTATGGATGAGAACTTTTTACAGTGTTTTGACTGACTCTGATATTCAGCATCATTTTTATTAAGCCGGAGTATACGGCTAAAGAAATGCAGCGGAGAGAGACCGGAGCTGTAGAAGCAGCTGCAGCGTGGAGCAAACACAACACAGCAGTGCCTTATTTGCTCAAATCGCACTGCTGCTGCCAACAGAAATGTAATAATCCCCCTGCAATGAATGTAAGCTTGGGCAGTTTTTCAAAGAACGTAGTATTTATTCACAGAAAAAATAATATGTTTGTGTATATAAATACTGATAGAGGTTTATTTCTAATGAAAGTGTGAATAAGGTGGAAATAATTATTTCCAAAGATAATATATAAGTAAAATAACAATTGAAGCAAACTTAAATGTCTCTGTGTACAACTTTTTCCTGCCCACTACTTGAGAGTAAAAAAAAGGAATTGGTGATAAGATTGTGTTTATGCTGCCCAGAGTGTGGATGTGCTTCTTGGCCCTACGCTATTTCAGGGTCATCCTCCTCTGGCAAAGCACCCTGGTCTTCAAGGTTGGGGGTAATTTCCTTGGATGCAGATATTGTACAGCACACAGGCACTTATGATTATACATCATTTATTTGATCTATGTCAATAATGTCAATGCCCACCCTGGGCCGGAGACAGATTTCAATGATCCCTGAACGGTGTAAGCAGCCTGGGTTGCACTGGATACACAGCAACTCATAATATGCCCCCCCGTTAGAGCCAAGCCTCTGTTGTGCAGGCCGGACTACTACAATGCATTGGCATCGTCCATGTGTACAAACTGGCATCAATGAATCGCACTGCATTTATGACACTGCAGCACTGCGGCACTGCTTTCTGTTAAATATTTCCTCTCATCTGGACATTGGGGCTTGGAGATTGGGTTGTAACTTCCTATCCATCCATCCCACAGCTCCTGGAAATCTGGGGTCTCCCATGATATTGAACGCTTCTGAAATAAGTTGTAATTGCAGAGGCTCTGGCCATGCGATTGTACACTCGTGGAGGCAATCTAAAAACAGCACTGTGGACTTTGCGTCATTTTGCTGAGAATTGTTGGATCTGTCACATCAAAGCGGTGACCGAGCTGTACGACAGCGTCCCTTGAGCCCAGATACTTGCATAGAATAGCAATTAGCCTTCCTGCTGTGATGGACAAGTTTGAGCATCTATTAGTTGTTTTTTTTTATCTGCTCCAACACATATCAAAAATTGCCACTGGATCAAGTCGTCTGAAAAAGATGACCACATATTCTCCAAGTAATCTCTGAACCTTTTGCGATCCACACTTCAGTCTGTAGAACAAATTTATTAATATGAGGTCAGCTCCATTGTAGAAAATTATTTTGACAAGGGGAGAGAGCACATTTCCCCGAGATATTCCTAAATCAGCCAATATTGTTATTACAGTCTTAGCCTCAATAGCAAAAAGCACATTTTATTTAAATTACCAACTTTAAAGGGGACATATCGTGCTCATAATCTGGATCATACTTCTGGGTTTCTATTAGAACATGTTTCCATGCTTTAAAGGAGCTGTATTTAACACAATATAGCAGCAAACAATTATTATCTATGTAAAGATAAAGTGGAGTAATGTGTACCTGAGCAGTTAATGAAGTCGCTGTCCTTCTGTGTGTGTTCTTATCCCTTTTTTTCCTCACCTGTGAGCACAAAGGATATTGGGAGAACAGTTGAGCGAATAAGGGGGACATCGTCTTGTTCAACTGCAATGTAGGCCTGGGTTGTTTTGCGTGTGTTTCGGACCCTATTTGAAAGAAAATATCTTGTAAGATGTGACTATTGGCACGGAAAATCAAGTGATATATTACACGTTAAAAAGCAATAGACCCCAAAAAAGAAAGAATTTTGCACACTAATGTGTCTGTGTTTGAAAACCGTGTCTAGAGCAAAGTCTTCAGAGGAATCAACGTAATCGGTGTTGTTTGTTGCAACCACTCTTTGAACCAGAACAGATGTTAGTTTGTATGCAAATACATACATACATACATATGGAGAGCAGATATGTGGATTGGGCTGCTGCAGGGCTTTGAGACATCTCTATGATCTCATACACTCTGATTCTGAAACCCGTCTCCATTTAAATCCATTGCAACTGACATCAATTCAAGCCAACTCAATCTGTGTTTGCTTTAAAGGAGGAACCTTTCCCAGCCTACAGGGTTGTTTGATACAAAAAAAAGACAGATTTTGGGTAACGCATCACTTTAAGGGCCTGACCTTCAAAAGGCAGACGTATGGTAGGAACATAGAGACACTCGCACAAGCCTCCCAGATGAGTATATACTTTGAAGTACGAGATGCTTCTCCCACTTGTTCACCCTCCGTTGCTAAGCAGGGATCTCTCTGCTGCTCCCATAACAACTCTTCTGAAAGGCTTTCACTCTTCCTCCAATACCTTTTTCTCTGCCAAACATCCCTCCATCCGACCTCAAATCCACTTTTTTTTCTCCTCCACCTGGACGTACTCTGGTCATCGCCATCCTTTTTACTTCTCCCTTGCATTTGTTTTTTCTTCAAGTCACTACTTCCACCACTGCCTTTTATTTTCTCTCTCTCCCCCTATTTTTTTAATGTAATCTTATTTTGCCTCTCTTTCTTCATCCACTTTCCCCACGCTTTCCCTCCATCCTCACATCTCTATCTCCTCTTCTCCCTGTGTTCCTCTCTCTCTTAATTCTAAGTTCTCTCCGTCTAATCCTCGCTTTCTTTTGAAGCGCTCCTCTGGGTTTTCATCTGCCATCTTTCATACCAGACTTATTTCCACAAGCTTTGTCTCAACATAAGGGGCAGGTTTGGCACCTTTTTTCAGACATCTAGCTGTTGATCACAGGGCTGCGGCTCTTTAAAGACCCCTCTGAAACTCTCCGTGTCGATGTGACAGCTTTCTGATGCATCATCAGTGGTATCTCTTGTTAGCATTCATTAGTTGTGTTAGAACAGGACATTGGGGACCAAAACCGATTCTCATTAAAAGCCAAATTGGCTTGCTTGTAATTTCATCATGCCGTTCCCACTTCCCGTCATCCTGGTGCAGGTTTAACCTTGCCACGCCAAAACATTTACCACGCTTTGCTGTGCATACAGATTGGATTGCCAGGGTTAGCTGTATTTGATGAGGCGCTAATAAAGTGGTATGTCAGTCAATATTAACTTTTGATTACTACAGTGAGACAATGTAAGTCTCTGTTGGTGGGGCTGTTGCACTCGTTACATGCATAGTGTATTTTCAAAATATACTTCCAGCATAGGTTTACATAGTTTTTAAGGTTAAGGCAACAACAGTACTACTAGGTTGAGGAGAAGACCGTGGTTTGGGTTGAAATCAGAACCTTCCTTATGTAGAATAAGCAAGCTTAAGTAAAGTCTAAAGTTAGGTAACACAGGACACAAACGGAGGGATTAAAGTCCTGTGTTTGTTTGACTTCACCATCCATCCTGACCTCCTCGTTAACGTGGAATTTCTCGCTATTTTCATTGCGTCAGTTGCTCTGAGCGCCTAATAATGATGTCGATGGGTTAACATTGGAGTTATTCAAAGAATGGTGGGTCTCATACAGACATTTAAGTGTTCTTCAGTGTGTCGGTATCAGACGCCGACGGGCACTAACAAAAAGTTGAGAGTGAGAACACACCGTCATTCAATTCAATATTTTCAGGGGTTTTGCTGCAACAGAAGTACTTTGTTTAATAAGACTTATAAAAAAAGCAGACTTCAGATGATGCCTGCCTGATTACCATGTCACTTTGCTGACTCTTCTCTTCTTATGTTAATGTATCCTCATACAACGGTTCGTATGAAATCCTAGAAAAAGTTACTCCTCCTTTTTTCGCATGAATTTCTTCTAAAGCCGACAACTCGTGTCGGTTGCCGCTCCTTACATGCATCGATCTTTTCAAAATAAACTTCTGTCTTCACAGGAAACTCAGTTACGTTTAGGCAACCAACAATTCTTGGTCAGGTTTAGGAATAGATTGTCGTTGGAAAGTGCTGTTACTGAACAAAAACATGAACATTCTCCTTCCATATGGGGAAGGAACGGCATTGTCCTGTCTGAAAGGTCGCTGTTTGGTGGACCCATCCATCTAAACTCCTGCAAGCCTGGTGTGTGATTTGGCGATCTTTATACGTCCTCATTCATGATTACATGGATAACATACAAAAATATTTTGTGCTATATCTACGAACTACCGCACATAATATATTGTAGGTATTGCTAAGAATGCTTGATGAGACATTACATTTTTACAATTTCGTTTTTCACTGCAGATAGAACCTCAATGTAGGCAAGCTTCTCAGCTGATCATCATGGCGACGCTGCATTAAACAGCAATGACATCATCTTCAATGTGACACATTCGCAAAAGAAAACACGGAATGTGTGTGCTTTGTCAACTGACCACCGCCAATTTGCTCGATTTTCTTTAAATCTGGGTGGATTAAATTGAAAAAAAAAAGTTCTTGCTTTTGACGAATGCTTGTTTTATTTAAAAAAAAAACAAAAAAAACATCCCATGTACTGGAAAGACTATTCCAGTGACAATGATGTTGGACCAATCAGTGGTCTGCAGTGTTTTAACTCAGCTCACATGGAACTGTGCTACCAGATACCAGTTAACTTTTGCCAGCGGATAACCAAATTAAGAACAGTTCAAACCAAGTCTAGTCCAGCCCTGACATACCTTGTCGGGGCTTGTCAAGTGGAAATGCAGCATTAATCTTGTTTATATCTTTTATCTATACAAGCAGGACTTGATTGCGTGATTCGGTTAAACTCACTCAGGAGCCCAGGTTCATTTAAGCCTGCTGAAGGGTCCTCACTGAATCCCTCCAGTTTACGGGCTGCTATGCTCTCCGCTAGGTGCTCCTAGTCATGGTATGCTACATACTGACAGAAAGATAGTAACTTCACATGTAAAGAAACAATGGTGTGAATACGCATTGTTCGTATTGAATTAAGATCATATTCAGGTTACGTTCACGTGAACTTTTGATGCACTTGCTCCTGGATCATTAATAAAGCAGTTACCGTAACACAATGTTTTCCTCTCCTCTTTGACTCAGCACTAGTAGCTTGTGTTTAATGCAGCGGAAATACATTAGGAGAAGCCACAGCTCTCCACAATGCATTGTACCTTGTATACCGGTTTTAATATTAAAGTAAGCTGAGCATGATAAACGGCCTTCTCCTAATTGGAGCATTGTTTTACCAAGATGGTTTGGACTATATAATTAGGCTCATACCAGAACCAGATTCGGTGTGTAATAAGGCTGAGAATGGGACTCTCAGCTGCATAATCGTGGCACTTAATGTTTTAACAGAAAGCTCAATAGAGAGGAAAGAAGAACGAGAGAGGATGCACAGAGAGCAAAGGAAAGAAAGGAAAGACAGCGAGTCAGGGAAATACTGGATGTCGGAGGCGCAGGAGATCTCTCTCTGTGACTAATTCTCTCCTGATCTCTCGTTCTCCCCCTCGTTTAGAAAAGACCTGTTTGCCTCCCCCTCTCGCTGACACACACCCACACTGCTACCACACACACACACACACACACACACACACACACACACACACACACACTCAAATGCACGTACACACTCGCAAAATACCCGTATACACCCACACTCACAATTCCTCTCTCACACACTCTGTCAGACACACACACACACACACACACACACACACACACACACACACACACATGCGTACTCACACAAGCAAAAATAAAAAAAAGAAAGCGGAATCGCCTGGAGTGTTTGCAACCCACACTGTTTCCTATGTGTGGAAAATAACCTACACACACACACACACACACACACACAGGGATCTGAGACAGAGGAAAAATTATATTTTGTCTTTTGATCCAAAGCCTTTTGATTTTCTCCGCCTCGCTTGCACAGACACTTAGCAGCTGTACGCTTGTGTAACCGGTCCGTGCCGCTTTTGTACTTACAGGGTTGGATTTCTTTTAGCCCGAATTACGTTCTTAGAAACTTTTTTTTTGTTGTTGTGTACATTTAATAACATCATGGAGCCCAAATGCTCCCAAACATCAGTGCCTCTGACCCCTACTTGAGGAGATTATGACCCAGAGACCCACACAGACAGATTCTAGGACAGACACTGTTCAAGGTCTTATTCATTTTAAGCTGTTTCGACGCACCTTTGATACCCTGCAACTGAGCACCCCTGCTGCCAGAACTAAAGCCGTTAAAGAAGCATTTCCTCCTTGACTGGGCAATAGTGGGTTACTTGTACTGCAGAGGGACTTAAGTTGTGATCCCAATGGTAAGCCTTGGCGCTTTAACGAATGACTAACAATTAAAATGCCCATTTGTTCCAGACCATGAAACCAAATGTAAAAAGCAATAAGATGCTTGCCTTATTCTTTAAAGACCCTAAAAAACAGGTTTCATACCTTTGGTATTTGTGCATAAGATTTAAACATTCAAGAATAATTATACGACAAAATTCAAGTTTGGAAAAAACATCTTAAACAGTCAAAAACTAAGCTTGCCTGCTTTAGCAAAACTGTGTGGATTTGGTTTGATCCAATTCGATCGGCAACTGCATCTTCCTGACAACGTACTGTATGCAAACCACCGACTCACCTTCATGAGATTCAAACATTACTGATCAGTGTACAGAAGTATGAGCAGACAATGTTTGATCATGTAGAAACTGATTGGCATTAGTATAAAGATGATTGAGAAATTAGGTTTTCAGGCCCTTAAACAGAATGATGTTAAACGAAAATAAAACCAGTTATAACATTTAGCTTTATCAAAATTAAATCTGGTTCCTCAGAGGATTATAGGCCCCAAGGTTACACAATGAAAATTGGTTTTGGGAAAGGTTTTAACAGCATCAATGTGCTAGTATTTGTTTGAGTAGCACCGTCGAATCACAGTGAAGTGGGAGTTGGACGAAGAAAGAGTTAAAGCAACACCATTTAACTGTAAATTACCATTGTTTCATCCCGTGAATATAAAAATTAAAGTTTAAATTAATTAAACATTAAATCAATACACTCAGGGATTTTGCTGCTACAGCCTTCCTTTGGTCTAGTAAGACCAGTAGTGGCTAATGTTAGCTAAAGCAAACTTATATTACTTCTATTGCTGCTCACTTTATGGTTTAAATTGTCTTGTGCTACTGTAACATAACATTAACATACAGCAAAATGTAACATTACTGATGCTATTTAAAGATAGCTTAAATAGAGCATTAAAGCAAGTCTATCCGATTGCGTCCAGAGGCCTTTTCCATCTACGCCCCTTGAAAATGCCCCTTTGAAATCGAAAATGAACTGAGAGAATCCACAGTTTACAAGTCCCTGAAGGTTCATTTTCACAGTTTAGGACTACCAACAACTGGACTTTTTCAACAGTTTTTTTGACTAATCTGCACACTACACGTGCTGTATGTGCTCAGTGATTCGAATCAATCACATAAAGGGAAGGAATACACACAACAAATAGAGCTCAATATGTTTTAATGTACTCAGTTAGAGAACTGATAGCATACGATTAGACAGACATTTTGATTGTGAGGTAAAGTCTGACAGAGAATATTTGTGATGGATTTTGGTTCAAAAATGATTACAATCACCATACTATTGCTCATTTTATTTATTTTATTTTTCAATGATAATTTAAAATGCACTCACAAATAAACTGGCTCTCCTGCCTTCCCACTCTCATTTCACTATGTCTCGACCTCCTCTTCTGAAAGAAGCTGTTTATGTAACACCAGAATTGTGATGCGACAAGCAGACGCTTTACCAAATTTACATAAAATGATCAAACGTTCTCTGTTTGGGTGTTATGTGTGAGTGTGTGTAACACTATCACACATCTAGCAATGGGCAGCAGGAGACACACGGGTGGTCAAAGCAGTCTTTGCTAGATAAAAGAAGCAGGTGTTCAGTCAGTAATGGAAAGACAAACAGAGCAGATGGTCACACAGAAAAGGGTATGAATAGATCATATTGAAGTTTAGACCGTTAAAGCAACACAATCAGGCAGAGAGCGATGTTAGGGAGGAGCAGCAGGGTGGGCAGGTGATGAGCTGAGGCAGGAAGCTCCATAGTGACGGCTGCTGGGCAGGTGAGGAATGACAGAAGAGTTTAGTGTAAAGCTGGAGCTGTGGTGTGTCGCCTCTAGTATCTACACTCTGTCCTCAGGCACTATTTTC
This sequence comes from Anoplopoma fimbria, assembly GCF_027596085.1. Lineage (NCBI taxonomy): Eukaryota > Metazoa > Chordata > Actinopteri > Perciformes > Anoplopomatidae > Anoplopoma > Anoplopoma fimbria. The sequence goes on along the minus strand of NC_072452.1, from coordinate 4,213,793 downwards.
TGGATCGACTGGCTTTACCAGCTGCTCAGCTTATGTGTGTGTGTCCCCACGTACTTCTTTGCATGTTTATACGCCTGTTAATCGTACTGTCTGTGTCTGAGGCATCATTTTTATCTTCAGAGTACTAATTGTAGATTAACAGACTTAACTTGGTACAGAAGTACAAACAAAGCCTGGGGCAACAGATTTTTTTACAACCTTGAACATTGAACTGAAACATTTAAGAAGAGGAGGTACAAAGAGAAAGCTTCTGTGACTCTAAATTATGGAATTACTCATGGGAAAATACACAAAATAAGCAAGAAAATAAAGAAAATAACAACTGGAAAACAATATTTGTCACATAAATTCACCCTGTGATTTTTTTTTGATTCCTTTTCTTTTTTACTTCTCACAGGAAACTTGTTACAACTTTATATGAAAGGTTTTTATTTCACAATGGGTATACACTTAAAATGTTGAACTAATCCAGAACTTAACTGGTGTGAGTTGTTCTCTGAGTTTTGCTACTGCACTATATATATATATATATATATATATAGTTTCCCTGACTCGCTGTCTTAACTTTCTTTCCTTTGTATGTAGTATATATATTACATTACATTACATTACAGTCATTTTTATATATATATATATATATATATATATATATATATATATATATAGGTTCATATCATTTTATTCATATCTTGGTGAGGATCCCAAAATTAGATAATCCATGACATATTTGGCAGCACATCTTATGGGACACACTGTATATACGGTAAATATTATATTCATTGGTAAGAATCAGACCAGACTTTTCACAGCTACACATAATCCCTTGGAATCCCTCTTTACTTTGTAACAGACGTTATTCCTGCAGGTAGTATTCATGCACATGTCATTGTTCATTCCTAATTTGATTGGTAACAAAGATTTGTTTTTCAGGAGCAGATTCATTTTTAGTCACCATGACATTTTCCTCGTCATCAACCACTATGACACAAGTTGATAGAGAGAAAGAGCTATGTTTGGTATGTAAACAGGACTGTGATGATGATGGTGTGTGAATGGGTTTTATTCATAGTTTGTACCTCAGTATTTATCTCTTTGTGAATAGAAAGTCTACCCTCATGGGCAGAGAGCTGGTGATTGATTTTGGGGTCCAGTACATTGTGTATTCATCGCTCATCATTAGACGCCGCGGCACAGACACACGGTACGCATGAGGAATCCACAGTGGGGAACATTTATGGTGCTGCCGAGGCCAATTTGTCCGGGAAGGATGGCTGGGTATGTGCACCAAATGTAATGTCATTTCATCTGACAATTGGTGTCGCGGTTCAAGTTGTCAAGAACAAGGGACACATTTCATCAGCGAGATGCATACATTCCTCAAGTTTCATCAGAATGAACTCAAATCAAAGGAAAATATGAGGAACGAGGAAAAGTAAAAAATGAGAAGACAGAACTTGGTACTCATTGGTAATATGTGTGTGTTTACCATTAAATCACTACTGCATGCCGCCACTTTGCAGTCATGTTATTGGCTAAGTCACTAACCAAACAAGCCGTGACAGGAAGCAGATCACCAGCTCTGTCTGTTGTGTAAAATGTCTGGCCAGGCAGCTGCTGGATTTTTTGCTCCAGTCTCCAAAGTCTTCCATCAGTAAATCATCTGCCATCACAGTACAGTGGTTGGGGGGGGTGGGGGGGGGGGGCGTTAGCCGGCAAGTCCAGGACGTTTTCATCAACCTCAGACTGTGTAGAATGGAATATTTAGGTAGTTGTGGCAGGTGTGGAAGTCATTTTGTTGTCGCAAGTTCCATAAACCATCAATGCTGCTGCCCTCTATTAGAATACCTGTTCCCTGCCTGTATTAGCACCCAGTTAAGATAAGATATGATAAAAAAAAAAGAACTTTATTAATCCCCAAGGAATTGTTTTTGCCAGAGTTTGACCAAAGCTTACAACAAAAAACAATAGAAAAAAAATGTACATTTGTGAAACGAGTATAGAATAGAGTATATTTATTCATAACTATAAAGAGCAAAATTATTATTACTGACACCAGTGCATAATAGAATAGCAGTAAACACATTCAACTAAAATCTAAAAAGTAAATTACAACAGTATAAGATTAAAAACAAGATCAAAAATATAAATTTGTATGTACACTCTCGTTTCTATCCATTTCTGTCCATGTTCATCAAATTGATCTCATTAGTCTCTGAGCTTAGGGACAGTCGGTGTCAAGCTTTCTCAGATTTGCTCCAGAGCACCACATTAGCATTGACACAGCGCCTAACTAATTCAGCAATAAATGGTTAAAACCTTGGCAAGTGTTTCCTAAGTGATCGTGTCAAGTCCAGTAGTTGATGTTCCAGACCCCTTGGCTGAAGACTAACACTGGGCCGCTGATAATTTGCTACCAGGAAGTGAGATATTAATATGCATTATAAATTATGATGAACCATTCTCTCCCTTTCCCTTTTAATTCATAAATGAGAAACCCTTTCATACAGTAGCTTGGTCAGTTGTCCTATGCATCAAATTGTGACGTTGTCCCTTGTAGCATCAGTTTTATGGATGTGCAGGGCTGCCTCTAGTGGCTGTAGTGATAATGACAGGAGAAAAGGAGCGACAAAGTCTGTGCAGGAGGAGGTCGTGGTGGAAGACTAAGTCAAAGAAACACAGGAGACTGCAGTTTGTGTCCTGTGTGAAACCAAAAATATTGATTTATATTCTTTATTTAACATTACGTCAAAAACTTAACTTACGTAAGGAACTTACTTACGGTTACATAAGTTACATAAACATACTTATTCTTACCAAAACCATACTATTTCCTTTAACCTTACCAAATAGTTTTGTTAGAATACACAATGTTACTCAGGTGTTGAAGTATATCTGGTGTCATCTTGTAAGGTGCATGGTAGTCAAAGAGTTAAAAGGTGACTCCAAGGTTGTCGTGACTAAGCCTCCATATGTGACGGGTTGGAAGTGAGCACATGTTGTTACGATGATCCTGCCCCAGCCGAAACGTACAACATTTGTGAAGTTGCTTTATGTGAACCAGCAATCAGACTAATTTTAGCAGTGTAGAGAAAAAAAGAGTATTATTTCATAACCACGTTCATCCAGGTCGCTCTGTAAAACCACAGCCCAGCCTGAGTTCACCAGAAGTTCACTCACCTTCATCACTTCAGTGCTCGGTCCTCGTTGCCCACATTTCTCCACCCACCATTGCAGCCAAATTTGGCTTGTTCCCATTTCCCATGAAAAACTGCAGCATACATGAGAAAGGCAATTAGATGTTTGATGTTTCTGTTCCGGCACACTGATACGTGAGAGTGGGAACATGTGTGTGAATAGAGAAGGAGACACATGTCTGTATGAGAGAGCGAGGGAGGAGGACCTGTAATATAACAGGTAGCAGAGTGAGAATGTGTGTGTGTGGATCTATTTGGTCTTTTGAAAAAGGATTTTTTAAATCAAAGATCTCCTCTTCCTACTCTCTGTACTTCGCTTCTAGGTGATAAAAAAGTAATGATTGATATATTGAACTAGTCTCCTTCCATCTCTCTTTTTACTCCCCCTTTACTCCTCCCTTAATCTACCATTTACCCTCAGTCGATCTTTCTCTCCTACCTGCCTCTGCCCTCTCCTCTTCCCTCCACCTCCTCCGTCACCCTCTTCCCAGAGTCCCTCAGCGCCCTCCTCCTCTCCCCAAATCTCCATCCAACCATCCCTCCCTCTCATCTCTCTCTTTATCCCTCTCAAAGGGAAATATCATGGAGAATTTGGCAGGCACTCCAAAGATAGAGAGTGGGCTGAGAGAGAGAGAGAGAGAGAGAGAGAGAGAGACAGAGCAGAAGAGAGGGGGAGCATTAGAGAGGTAAAGAGGAGAGGAGAGCCAGAACAAACAAAAAAAAAACGCTTTCGTTTCTAATTTTTGGATGGCTGCTTGTGTTTGCTGTGAATAATTTATGGTCCCTGTTCTTGTTCATGTTCTTGTGTATCGACATGTTTATTTAATGCTGACGTCCATCAAATATGTAAAAAGAGACACAAAAAGACCTTGTTTCCAAATGACCGTGACAAGATGTAAATGATCGCTGCTGAGAATACAGAACTCCCCTCCTATCGCATTTGTCTGTCCGCTGGAAACAACATAATATCAGTGTCACACTGCCTACAGGAGCCCTCTGCAAGGGCCCTCTGCAGGAGCCCTGGGCGTGGAGGTCAGAGGTCAGGGTCAGACACACAACAGCAGCGGTGGAACATGTTGGGGTTGTTTGACTTGCTGAAGGAATCAGCAACATGGGGAATCCTGCCAACATTGGAAGCTGATCTCAACTCCTTTGATTTAGAGTCTTTAAGCAGCATATTAGTCTGAAGCGAGACCTGATGGAAGCGCACATCAAAGAGGCAAGAGGGTCGGCTTTGAACCAGTTCCATGAAGATGGTTATATTAATCTCTAAAATCTCAAAAAAAATAGGAAAAAATAAATCTAGAATCAAACACACTTCTATAGATTGATGTTTGAAATGAGAAAAAAAGGACAATTAAACTGACTGATCTGGAATTAAAGCCAAATCATGTACAAAGTGAACAGATGAAAAAAGTCTGTATTTTGAGGTTCTTTTTAACTGATCATCTGCCAGATTTACTGTTGTACTTGCAAAGATTACTGATATAAACAACCCCTTATCACAAGGGAATGATAAAGTAGTTGTTTTGTGGCGTCAGTCCTTATATTAAAAGACCTGTCAGTCATTTCATAACAGGTTCCAGTGTTGTGTTTTGAACTCCTCTCACCTCATTCCTTCCTTCACTGTTTGGAAATATTAAAAAAAAAACAGACGTTGCATGATGCCGCACTTGTGAAGCGTTTATCATACCAATGTAGGATTGAAAATGTAGTGCCGTAGTAGCCGTGTTTCCATACAGATATTTTTATGCGCATTTTGAAGTTCCGCATCAGACAATTTGTGTGGAAACGGCAAAATTCCACAAAACTTTCATCAATTGCAGAAAACGTTTTTTGCATTCGCCTGAAGTGTTTTTTCTGCTCACGGCGTCCTCTCAATAGTCTAAATGTGCTATTGCTTGTGTTCCTCGCAGGACAACATAAATCATGGCCTATAGTTGCTGACTTTGAAGAATAACTCAAATTTCCTGAAGACCTTTCTCCATTTTCTCTCGTAGATTATTGAGATGGCCAAGGTGACTTGCTTTGCTTCTGGTGGGCAACCTCTACATCTTTTACTGTGTTTGCTGGCGGATTACAGCTCAAAGCAACAACTTCTCTACTCTGAAACCAAGTTTATTCTCTCCAAAGAATTTGATTGAAACGCGCCTAATACACATTTCTTTCTTGCGACTTTAAATGCACCTTTAAGATATTTTTTACTTTTCCTTATGAACATCAATGAATGTTTTGTCAATAGTATCGGTCTTTCCTTGCTTCGCAATTCATGGTGCAACTCATGATAAGGTCTCAGTTGCGTTCAGGTTCAGCTTACTCAACTTACTTAACCACCATTTTCCTTGAAACGCCTCATTAGAAAGCACTTCTTTGCAAAGCTGAAGGAGGGTACCTTAAGGCAGTCTAAGTAATGTCTAACACATTTATGAAGGTTAGTAGTTGAGCCCTAATTGCACGTAGGTGTGAATGTGAGTGTCAATGGTTGTCAGCCCTGTGATAGTCTGGCGACCTGACCAGCGTGTACCTGCCTTCGCCCAACGTCAGCTGTGATGAGCTCCAGCCAGCAGAGAGCCTCAAGGATAAGAGGTTACAGACACTGAATGTGCCGATTGGATGGTTTAACTCCTGTAGTTTCCAGCTAAAATACTCCTGTTATCAAAAATATGCTTTATTTATCTATTTCAAGTACCTTAATTAACAACAGAGTCAACAGGGGTCGTGTCTAGATGGTAGGCCTCGATATACGAAAACTTGCGATGCTGACCGACTACCTGTCCTAACCAGATCGAAGTCAATGCCTAACCTTAACCATCACGCGAGTATTCCACCAATTTGAGGTTACTATCTAGACACAACCGTCATCAGGCCAAACTACAACAACTAACTTACCATTGTTTTTTGTCCCTTTCGCCTCACCCAAATCAGGACCATAGTAGCAAAAAAAAAAAACAGCACTTTCTCCAACTCCATTTGGAATGTTTTTGGTATGGTTTGGTTTTTTCGGTTGCACCGCTAAACCCGTTTTGCCCCTTAGACAATGTTAGATATTACTTCCCAGTCTAAAAGATTGATTCGCATCAAACCTCATCTCTTTACTCGCCAAGAGGTTTTTTTATATTAAGAGCTTGAGCCATCTTTGTGTTTAATGTCCACTAATCTGGGGCTGGTGCTTCAACGTGATTGAGAAGCCCTCAGGGCAGCTCTACTTCTTCGTCTTCTCATGCACGCTACATCCACTCACTTTTTTCTCTCAAGGTACAAGTGCTATTACAAGACAGGAGGGGTCTTTGACAAATTTGACAGTTAAGCCAGCTCCACTCGGTGAGGAATACCATGAGATGCAGTTGGAACCGATCCGAAGAGCTACAAGCCTTCCCTTAAGCTGAGATGAGTTTGTCACACAAAAATAGAAATGTGTTTCCTTCATGTATCTACACAACTTTAACAATGATCATTGAAGTCTAAACTTCAACAATCTTCCTCTCCTATTAAGAAAGACCTGCAGATCACTGATTGTGCTGTGAGACTGACTGAATAAACTTGAAATTGCCATTCCAATCACATTCTGAAAACTATTTGAATTCCTGGAATCGGCTTGTACACAGTAAATTCTCCAGTGTCCCGTTTTGACTGGTGTTCAATTTCCTCATTAATATCTCAGTCTATCTTGTTAATGTCTTGCAAATTCAGAATTGAAAATGGGTAGTATATGAATGCATTTGTGCAGAACAGGTTAATGGTGTATTCTCGGTATGCATGCTCATGTGAATTTCTTGCAAATCCAGCATTGATGCTGAAATGGGTAGCATATGACGGCATTTCTTGCATGCTCAAACTGATAAACATATAGGCCTAATTTGGCTTTGCTGCATGGCTGTCCTGTGCATGCATGAAATGCACACATTAAAAATGAATTCATTACAACTCAAATAATGTGTCTGAACTTAAACAATACTTTATTGTCTTTCTGCAGGGAGCATGCTACTTAAGGCCAAACTTGGTGATGTCCAGAAATTTGTCAGAATAACTGAACCAAGTCTGACAGAGTTTTCTTAGTGCAGGTAAGGACTTAACATGTGCAGTGCGTGTTCCATGTTCAATTCAGAAAAAATATTAATGAGCTGTTGATTAATGACAGTTGATATTTACGAGCTGTACAATATGAAATTTAAGCAGATAATAATGTGAAATTATGAGATCAGGTTATTGTGTCATCACAATGCTTTGTGCCTGTTTCTTAGCTTTTGCAAAGTTTGGAGTACCACCTGTAACAGAAGGTTTGAGAGTCACTGACAGTTCTGGGACAGAGGTGGATGAGGATGTTTTTGAGGATATAGTTACGGATCCCTCAACTGGGGTATTGACCATCACATATGATAAAGGTATGTTTCCAATAGAAATGGATAATTCATATTTTTTACTTTTGTCATGTAAAACTTGTTCATTGGATAAATGTGAAGGGGGAATGCTTTCCCTTCTTTTTTGTTGAAGTATTGACAGAGTCAGTCTCCGTGGTGGCTTCTCCTGAGCATTCCCAACCATCATCGCTGGATTCGTTGGACTCGCAGGATACAGTCATCATTCTTGATAGCCCTTCCAGAAAACGTCAACGGCTGGATGCAGAAGCCAAGCAAGTAAGGCTTGACAGTGATGCAGATATATGCATTCTTGCTGTACTTGTATCAGATTTGTCTTAGTTTTCTTGAAATCACTTGAACACATTGTTTGAAGTCTTTATATGACTTGTGATAACTTTCTGTTAACATATCAAGCGGAACTGTTTTTCTTTGTGTTTGAAGTTGGTAGAATCCATTCTTGCCAAGAAACCTGGTGGAGAACGTATAGTAAATGAATACACTCGAACCAAGTTCTTGACCGATGAAACCAGAAGGAAAATGGTGAACATACTGGCTGCTGACATGACTGAGAGGAATGGCTAATTTGATCATTGCCTGAAGTTGGCTCTTGTGATTTCAATGTAGTTTTCTGTTTAAACTGATATGTTTCACGAAGGGAATAATATGAAATGAAGGAACAATAAGGGAAAAAATCTTCTATGCCCGAGGAATTGTGAGCCTATTCCCATACCTCAGTGACCCTATTCCCATAACTGGCTATGTGAGTTGTTTTTAGTGATAGTTTTAGTAAATGCTTGACAAAGCACGTTTTGAATTATGGGAATACTTTTTCTCAGTTTTCATTTGTGAATGATATGAGAAAGTGTTATTTAATTGTAATATTTTCTTTTACTTCAAGGAGCATTATTATGACGGTGACAGTGGCACTGGATGCCTTGCCTGGAGGATTAAAACTATTCAGAGAGGCTCTGCCAAAGATAGGAGAGCATCCTTTGAAGGTACCTCTGCTAAACTATTGTGCTTGTAATGACCAAAACTGTTGAAAGAGAAGTCATTTGGTTCACACATTACTTGTCCAGTCAATAATTTGTTAACAATCTTCTGAACACATTCAGATCTGTTATGTCAGTTTGCAACTGTATGTGATTTTAATGAGATTCATTTTTTCCTCATTGTCACTTAAGAACAAGGCCCATCTGGTAAAGAGGACCAACAGTCAGACGACAGTCCCAGTATGTTCCAGAGACCACCCTGAGTGAAGATCAGTGCAAGGAGGCGATCTCTCTCATGAAACATTCAACTGATGAAGATATGGTGAAGAAGAAAATGAAGCTGACATTTGCCTATCGCCGCAGCCTGGTCCTTGACTCTGTGCAGTCAAGCAACATACTCTCAGATTTCCCACGCTTCAAAGATGTCAAAGGCTTGGTAAATATCTTTGCATAATATCTGTTGAGGTAAAGATTCATTTCAGCTCATATCAGCTCACATGACTTTGCCTTAAAAACTACAAGTCCCACAATGCACCACCGGCAGGCCAGTGCAGGCTGCTCATTACCCTTTTAAGTTGGAACACCTGTGAATGGAAGGTCTCTCAGCAAACATATCAGCAGAGAGAGCAACAAACAAAGGATTCAACTCGTGGTACAACCAAAGGAGCCACTGGTACGGTAACAAGACTTTTTATTGTGATGATTATTTAGTAATCATTTATACAGACAGCATGCATATCAGTTTGCTGCATGCATATGAGTTTGGCTTTTTGGTTGAGTGTATTTTGTTGATTGTTCAACTTAGGTTAATGTTTGAGCTTTCCTTAAAAACACCAATGCTGCATACTGTTTGCATTTCAACAGTCTATATTATATTATATATTAGTCATTAGTTGGGATTGTTTCAGAAATTCCACCTGTTGTAAGCCTTGGTACTTGGTACTGAGAATTGTTTAAAATTTATTTGCATGTTTGGATAACTTATGCTTTTTGTGTTTTGAAGGTTTTCAACCTGATAGACCAACCACTCATCAACAAGAAACAAATAAGGAAAAATAAAATAAAAATTGAGCTGTGTTGGAAAGAGTTGTCCCGTGCGTCCTTTGGGGTTCATGTACCAGGCCATTTCAAGTTGGGCAAGAGTTGAAAACCACCTAGGAACTTGACAATATCAAATATTTCTGAAGTAGATGGGTATGGTACTGAAAGTAGAATAATTAACTTTGGTGATTTTGAAATTTCTGGTATTGTCACCCAACACTCCTTCCCCAGGTTGAACAGGATTTCACCCTGATGTTTGGAGAGGATGTATCAGGTGAGCTCTTAGAGCGGTGGCCTACCATGTTCAAGAAAAAGATAATCCAGCAGTGCAGAAAGCTTCCATCGGCCAGCGAGGTTGAAGATCTCCTACCGGCAGCTGATCCACCTGAGGATGGCACTGAAATGGACTTGGATTCTTGTAAGTTCTGTGTAAGGGTGGTGTTGTATGATACTTGTTTTGTGTAAACATTATGTGCCATGACTAACCATAGACACGTTAACATTTGGGTCGGATGGTCAAAGCACTCAATTAAGAAATGATACACTGTCATTGACACATAAACATGGTATATCATTTCTAAATAGAGTGCCGTGACCAGTGCATCGTTTTTAAACTTAATGCAGATGGTCATACAAAACCTTGCATAATTGTGTTTGAGTGCAGGTGTAATGAAACCTGTGTTTATAGGTTGGGACAGTGACCTCTCATCAGTTTTGCTGCTGTTGCACCTGATTCCACCATCTGCACAGGGTCGGAAGAGACCAGGAAAAGTGTCGGCCTCCCAAGCTGAGAAATATCTTGTTGTCTTCAAGAAGGTTTGTGTGTTTTCAATATTATGACAGATTTTATGTATTGCAATGTTACTACCATCTAATTGTGATTTGCCCCACTCTGTTTGTATTTGTCTTCTCAGGCAGGAACAAGCATCCAAGAACATCTTGATGCCATCACTACCAGCACTCAGCCCTATCTCCTGGCAGTTGGCGTTAAGAAGAATGCAATCCAGCAGTTCTACATCATTCTGGACAAGAATGTCATACACAGGTCAACCTCTTCCCTTGGTGCTTTCGATGAACTCTTCAAGGCACATTTTGTGTTTAGCACATCATACAACACCATGCTTCACAACATGTATGTTTTCCTTCAGACAACTGTGTACAACATTGACGTTGCCAAAGTTAAAGAGAGTCCTCGTGTTGCTGAAGTTAGAGCAAGATTGCTTCATTAGTGGTTAAAATCTGTCCATCATGAAGTGTTTTGTTTGTAAGGCAGAATTAGATGGTTCAAATATGCTTGTTAGGCATATACGATCAGTTCATGGTTATTTTCCTGGGAGACGTCTCCACTTGAGGTGTGTTGAGTCTGGATGCAGCCTTGTGTTTGGTACATTTTCTGGTTTTAGGAAACATTTAAATACTAAACACACAGACAATAATGATGATGACTGTGACATTGATGTTCATGTAAGCAATGATGAAGATATCTCAGTCAATGCAGAGAGAACAGCAGTGGATTCTGAACCATCAACGTCCAGTAAGGATGTTGTAGATTCGTGTGCTACTGCTGTAGCACAACTCAAGTCAGTCTAGTGTAAATGGTTTTGCCTCATCAATGGAAGAAGTAGTTTTTCAAATTCAGAATCAGGCAAACAATGCAGCTTTACAGTGCTTATCTCCACAGGACACAGAAATTAAGAACAAAATAGAACAATCCTTTCAGAAGTTGGAAAACCCCTTCTCAGCCTTAAATTCAGAAACTAAACGAAAAGAGCATTTCACTAAGAAATGGGGTTATGTTGAGCCTGTTGAAAAACTGCTCGGAACAAGATTTGACAGCAGAAGAAATAAAACAACAGGCACCTATGACCAGGTCATTGTCACTGACAAATTTGCATACATTCCTATTTTGGAAAATCTGAAGTTAATTCTTAAAAACACAGAACTGGCGGCAATGTTACAGCTCAGATGCATGCCCAAGGAAGGTGTTTATGCAGACTTGAGAGATGGCAGTTATTTTCCGTTGAGAAAGATGCCTTGCAGATTCAGCTATTTTATGATGACTTTGAGACTGGAAATCCCTTGGGATCAAAGAAGGGTATACACAAAGTAGGAGCTATATATTTTACACTAAGGAATTTTCCTCCAGTCTTTAATTCCTTGCTAGCGAATATTCATTTATGTGCTCTTTTCCATGCGCAGGACTTCTAATACAAAATACATAAATACAAAAAATAAAGTTGTTGAATGCATTTTGTTGTTTTGTCATGTTTATCAACTGAAGTCATCCACGTTTTACCATCACCTTTCAGTCATTCCCTGGTGTTGAATTAGAATGACTCAATATAGTGTTAATAAGCATAGAAATGTAACTCTTGTTGGAGTCGATTTGTCAACTTTGTAGAGGTATTCATCAACACCATTAAGAGTGATCGTTACACTACACAGAGTTATTTCGGTTGTAGTGTTGAATGTTATCGACACTATTCAGTGTACACCAGTGTTAATTCTTAACTCTATTTGGAGTCAATTTTACTCAGGCATTTCAACACTGTAGTTTGACACCAATTTAGAGTAGGACCAAATACACTCTGAAATGGTGTTAAATTCAACTCTATAAGTGTCACTATGACACTGCAGAATTTACTGTGTATATGTAAATTAATGTAAAATATTGCTCTGGTATGAAATTGAAATAGTTCCTTTTTTTTCTCTCAAATGTATTCTCAAATATTAAAAACTGACAGTCAGCCATAAGAACTCCATTAGTTTTGAAACTTTGAAAGGTTTGATGAGGTAAAATACAAGACTGTATTTAGTTGAGACTGACATGTAGGTGGGGAAAAGATTTAAATCAAAGTAGTGATAAAATATAATAATAATAATAATAATACATTTTATTTATAGAGCGCTTTTCAGAGTACTCAAAGACGCTTTACAGACATTTAAAATCAGCATTAAAAGCTACACACTAAAAACTTAAAACTTAAAACACACAGCATTAGTGTATATGAATATATGAATATTCTTAAAGTATTTATGCTTATGATGCTTAAAAGTGGTAAATCTTTTGAGCTGAACATGCATTCACATCAACAATCAATGTGAAATCAAATTTTTCATCCTTTATCTCACATTGCAATTCAACATACAGATTTGTCCTCCAAAGTAAGCAAACTGTGCTTATAGCCTGGAAGTACATTGGGATTCCCATGCTGTGCTCACATTAACACATTTTTTTTTTTTTTTTTTTTTGTAGTTTATTTAGCAGGGACAAAGCAGTGCACATTATTACAAACATGACATGGCAAGGCCATGACACAACTTGCAGATGTGAATACATAAAAGGTTTGTAGCTAGATAGCTAATTTGCAACCTCAGTCCCTGATCAGGCTACCTATTCTAATAAAATATATACGGTAAGTCACCTAAAATATACAATTATACAATTAAACAATATATAGGCCTACAGTATACAATTATACAAATATATGCTATCTTAAAACATACTTCCTATAACATTAAAACCTTGTGCAGAAAGAAGAAACAATATGATGAGTGTGACCTGTATATGCTGTGTGTGCATGTATGTGTGTTATCTATTGTGTGTTGTCGTGATTACATTTTTGGTTTTCCTTCAGCCAGTGTTTCAGTTGTCTGTTAAATGTTTTAAACTCAGTTTGTGTTTTTATTATTGTTGGTAAATTGTTCCACATTTGAGTTCCAATAACTGAGAAACTCGACTGGCCAAAAGAAGTTTTGCGCACCTCTGCTATGCAGTTGCCGTTCACTGCTCCTCTGGTGGCCACCCTTCTTGTACTTATTTTTGTTACAAAAGGACATAATACAGCAGGAGCAAGATTATTTGCACATTTAAAAATTAGTTTAAGAGAAGAGAACTTCATAAAATCAGGATATTTGAGTGAATAAATGTCTTTGTTTCATTGAACTGAGGACATTAACTCTGCGGTAAAATTTGTGTCTTTGTTTCTTCAAAGTGGCTATACTGCAATAACAGAATGGGACTGCAATGTTGTATTCACTGAGTCATCCACCTCTAAAGCAACAGGATAAAGGGATAGAGCCAAAACTTCAAACACTGGCTGCTGTCATATTCAGAATACTGAATACCATTCAGGGTGGTTGTTTTAGTATACATCAAGAGGTTGAATTATACGATATAAGTTGAAATCTTTAGGCTCCTAAAAATTATTAAAAAATGAAACAGTCTGACAAGGGTAAGCGCTCCTCTATGGAAGCTTATTCCTAAAGCACTTCCTTGATGTGAAACTCCTAAAAAGTATACCATCAATTTAGCATTTTTTATAACATTGTTGGACTCACAATTGGAAGTTTGAAAAAATTGTTGCAGAAGAGCTTGAGATAATGTATTTTTTGTTCCATTCAGTCTTCTTCTTTGTTTGAATATGATGTATTGCAACTATAGGAAAATCAAGTGTTTCCTCAATATGCTGAAGTCATCTTCAGTCTTATATTGTGTCATCCAATGATGATTTTGCTGTGTCGTTTTTGTCATCGTTCTTGTGGTTGATAATGTTATTGTGGTTGCCTTTTGGTTGTTCTTCCTATTTGTTGTCCTTGTTGTTTGTCGATATGGCTTGGTTTGATCCACTGTACCAAAGGAGCAGCTCACAGAGAAAATGAGACGCATCCATCACACACACACACACACACACACACACACACACACACACACACACACACACACACACACACACACACACACACTCACACAATGTACGCAGTAAATCAGCCATTCTGCAGAGTGTGTGTGTGTGTAAGGAAGCATGTGGATGTGTGTGTGTGCGTGCAATGACGCGTGTGTGTGTGTGTGTGTGTGCTCACGTACTTGGCACGGTGTGTGGAGCACTGTAAGCCCACTTCCCAGAGCAGGATTTCATATACAAAACACCATCCAAATACTTCCTGGAGCCCATCCAATGAAACTGACCATGAGCAAATCGCCGTCCCCAATTGGATGAAAAGCAGGAAGAGCTGGTTTATCAGCAGAGATTGACTCCTGACAGCTTTATTGTCCAGAGCAGCCCTAGATGTCTGGATTACAGCGGGCAGGAGAGGAGGAGAATGAAAGACGAACAGAGAAAAAGACGGAGAGAATAAACAGGATCAACAGACAGGAAGTCGAAACCTTTATTTGCAAAAAGTTCCAAGTTTTTAATGATCAAGCAAGTCAAGTGTTTCCTCAAGTTGAGCAATTTACAAATCATGTTATTAAGGGAATGTAATGATACAGCCCATATTTTCCACATCTGTTTAATCCAGTATCTAATAAATATATCCTCATTTGTATGATGTTTGTATGGAATTTTACGAAAAGTTACTCCTCATTTTCGTGTATTTTCCTTCAAAAGTTAGCAACACGTGTCATTTTCCACTCGTAACAACCATACTGTCTTTTAAAATAAACTTCTGTCTTCACAGGAAACTACTTAGTTAAATCAACAAAAGTACTTGGTTAGGTCTAAGAAAAGATAGTGGAATACTCCCGCTACGTTCAGGCAACAAAACTATCCCAGTGAGCATTTTTCTGTTGAAAAGTTTCTTAAACGTCTTTTCAACGGAAATATGCTCACTGGGATAGTTTGTAAGTTGCTCTATGCCCAACAACAATGTTCGGACCGTCTTCTTGTTTGTGCATCAATTTATTTTACTCACTACCTCCCCATTTAAACTGTGTACCTCCCCATTTAAACTGTGTACCTCCTCATTTAAACTGTGTACCTCCCCATTTAAACTGTGTACCTCCCCATTTAAACTGTGTACCTCCTCATTTAAACTGTGTACCTCCCCATTTAAACTGTGTACCTCCCCATTTAAACTGTGTACCTCCTCATTTAAACTGTGTACCTCCCCATTTAAACTGTGTACCTCCCCATTTAAACTGTGTACAGCCCCACTAGCTTTCTGTAATGTATTTCAGATGTAAAATGGCCTAAAACTCACTTTATATCAATAAACTACAGCGACAGCCCACAAAGACAGTCGCCAACATTAACTTACACGCATATTATTGTTTACTGTTGGTCCATGTAGCAGTACGCTACAAGCTAACATGCTAACGCTACGAGCTAGCAGCCGCGCCTGCATCGTGAGCAGCTTAAAATGATATTAATGATGCTAATTTGTCAGCTGGTTCACTTCGCTCTGCAAGTCCGATGCCAAGCCTCTTGAGCGGGTGCTACTTCCAAAGTTGGGGATGCAGTCTGAGCCTAAATTCCTGCGCATGCGTGTTCCAGCAGTAGGCACTCACTCATATTTTAGATGAATGTACAGACAGAATGTAAACTGCTCCGTTACGATGTCCTGTGAGCATCTTGTTGGCAGCAAAACGTTTATAGTTCCGTATTTATGCCACGTCTACTGATTGACAGGTTGCCATGGTAGCGACTTGTCGATCACAAGGTAGCCATCCCCTAAGTCTTTAAAGTTTCCTGTTTGCGTCAACTCACCAAACAATCTGCAGCAGATTGATGATAATTAAGCACAACCTAACGCAGATTAAGTGTAGTCTATTCAACAGTAGGCCTAAAGCTTTAGAGCAATAGCTGGGATCTCTTGACACACACTGCGATGATTTACTCACCAGCATTAATATTGATGCATGCATTTGCTGGAGCTTAGAGCTTTGTGTTTTCACATTTCCCTGCCAAACAATGACTGGTCAGACCAAATGAGATGCATCACACAGGGGGAAAAATGACTAGACATAACAGAACATTTAATAGGATCTGGATGTGGACAGAAATGCATTATTCAATCCACTGCCTCATTCATTTCAGCTGTTAGACAGCACATCAGCATCTGTCACACAGCAGAAGAAGAAAAGGCAAATACTAGATTGTGAAATGTTTTTACACACAAGTTAAGCACATTTTCAGTATGCAATACAGTAACTGGGCCAATATTACTGGCTTTTTTAAGCTTATTACAGATCTGGTCTTTAATGTATCAGTATGTCAGTGGATTTAAGTAACATGTTGTACAGAACACAGACAAACAGTGTCTCCATAGTTTATCTAGCAGAGAATAGTGACAACATTATTTTACAGCTGTATAATTTCATGCTGAGTTGAGTTCACATCCTTGTGATATTGTCAAAATTCTTAAATTAGCTAATTTAAGGCATCAAACATTTTGGTTATCTTGTGTGTTAAATGTCAAGAAATGAATATTTGCCACTTAATTTTTATCTGAGCTTTTCAAGCTATTAACTTCAACAATCCAGATCAGTCAGGCTTCAATAGGTACAACATTGCTCAAGATTGATCTACTTTTAGTACAAGAAGTACAAACTTTGTGCCACAGTCTGCGATGGCAAACCCAAAAAGTGAAGAGTAGTTGCATTCCCAGTATGAACACAAGAAATCCCGAGTGAATTTCAAAAATGGAAAAAATATATAGAAAGTTGAAATTATTATTGTTATGAAAGTGTTATGCTTGGCAGAGGTGAAAAAGTGCAACGGAACATACAGAGCAAATTAGTTATGACGCACATGAAGCATGTGACTAAAACATTTAAACACAGTTTTTAACAGAAGCAATACTGTACATATCCACATGGTCCGATCACGAAAACTATGGCTATGTAAAAGACATATAAGCTGTGAATTTTTAAGAACATACAAATCAGCAAAGTCAACAAAGTCACAATTGAAATACAAAGGTAAATATCAAACTTGAGCAACTATAAAACTTGTTGGAAGAAGCCACCTTGAGATTTAGATGAGTATTTACAGATAAAAGTAATATAATGGTATTTGTGATGTGATTTGCTTCCACAAGATGCCTTAAAATACAAATGTCATGCTATTTGGCTAGACCACATGAGTTTTCCTATCATGAAAGGATCGCTCCCAGCTCCTCAAAGATTTACGCTTGGTCAGTGGCCCTCAGCGTCTCATGCCGACACACCGAGGAACCCCTCAGCCTCTGTACAACACCCACCGGGTTTTAGAATAACTCCAATATAAACCTATCCAAGTAATTTTAAGACACTCAGTAAACTGATGTAGTATAAAGAGCAAAGAATTCCACTCACAGGGTGGAGGGGAGGATGTTTGGGTCAAACAAACACAGGACTTGCACCCAGGTGATAGCTATTTGTGTCTGTGAAACTGAGGGGGGTAATGCTCCCCTAGTATTGGTGAACATAGCCTCAAGCCTGGCTCCTCCCCCATACAATTCTCTAATCAGGGCCAGATTATAAAAGCCACCTGTTGGTTTAGGCTCATACTTTTGGAAAAAATCTAATTTTTATTTTGCTGCATGGCGAGCCCTGTAAATCCCTGTTTTGTAGGTACAGCTGCTGCTGTTTTTCCATTGTTGTTTTTATCTGTTTTGTTCGAGTTATGTTGTTAAACCAACTGGGATTTGTTCGTTTTTGATTATTTTTGTATTAGCTCCCTTTTTCTTTCAGGGAAGCTGAGTGCCATTGTTTGGAGGTTAGGCACCCATTGTGAGGTCCCTACACCTTATGCATGTACGTAAAAGCACCGGGATACAAGTGTAGAATGCACCATTTCTGTTGTTAGGGTTGCTGTGCTGCAGCTGAGGTGATTAAATGGTAGCACCCCAGTGTAGTCTGCCTCCCAACAGGTGGCCTCATCTTAGTTTGCCCAGTTTTGCTGGATGTTAGATAGGAAACTTGTTTATACATTTTTATTAAAGCTTTTCTTGTTTGTTTCTATTGGGTTATGTCATTTTCTTTTGGCCATTAATATCCTTTCTTCCACAGCAGCTCCCTTCCCTCTGATTATTTTTATTATTTCAGTAAACCTTGATTCATTTTGAAGCAAACAAATCTGTGTTTCTTATTAATTTTCAAAACAATGTCTGAGGTTCCTGAGACACTATTTTCTGGGCGGTAATTGCCCCTCGCTACAAAACCAAGTGAATCTTGAATTGTTTAATCATAGTTATTTAAGTTTTTTCTAACGTCAGTTAAATAACAAGCTTATTTATGTAACCTAACAAACATACTTATTTTAAGACAAAACTCTTTTCCTAAGAGCCTGCACCAACCAAGCAGTTTTGTTGCGTAAGAAAACCCCAAAAATAAGTAAACCTACGTTGGAAGTTTATTTTGAAAAGACACAATGCATTAAATTAGTGGAAAGAGACACTTTGGTATCACACTTACGCATCTGAAACTGATGACAGAGGGGTCATGGTTTGATGCTTAGGACCACTGACCAAGAGGCGTTTTATGAGCAGTTGGCAGTGAGAATGTGTTGCAGGAAAAAGTAAATGTCCTTTTTCTGATTCATCCAGTTGTTTTAATTGCCTAATTCATTATTTTAAACCTTTATAGGTTTAAAATAATGGTGTCCTTTCAAATACAGTTCTGGGTGCAGAGCAAAAATCCAATATAATGTATATCTATAGCATGCAGTCAGGCTGTGTGTATCTCACAAACCTTTTATGAAACCTCTCCGCTCTCTGCTGCTACAAGCATGAGGAATATGCAAGATTGATTTGAAAAGGGCACGCAGACAGCAAAATAAGTAGGCAAGCTTTCCTCAGCTGTAAGGATCTATAATTTGGATGGTGTCGGAACATTTTCCTGAGCTCTTCATACAGTAATTGATCCAGCAACGTGTTTGTCTGCTGATGCTTGTTTGTCTGATGCTCAGTCCCGGGGACAGCTGGGAGTTCACATCTGTCAATGGAACCACTCCAATTATGTCTGCGGGGCACCCATCCAAAATGTCTGCATCCTGTACATGTCTTTTTCATCCAAAACCACACTAGCTTTTTAACATTCCATTTTAATTGAAGGAACACAATATTAGTGTCTAAACATACCTCTGCTGTGAATTTCTAATCCAACATTAACAAGAGGTTTTTGGGGAGGACTCACTGCACGATATACATTATGATAGTAATTTAAATCTTTGGTGGCTCCATATTTAATTCAAAAATTTCAGAAATTTGATTTTGTACAACAGTGTTTTTTTTTTTTATTGCTGTGTCACAATTCTAAAGTAATAATGAATATTGACAAAACAATATGTGCAAACCTCCAAACCACTGAGCACTAGAAATTGTCATTCTTTAAAACAAATTGCAAATGATTAAGCACACCTATGCCAATGAGTAACTACAAATGTCTCCAATTTCACAATTAACAATTGAATATATCTTGATGATACAATCCCAATTAAGTTGCTCCTGAGTTGAACAGTTGCAGTTTCCGAAAAATGTATGAATCCTTCCATTGTGTATATCGTCACAGGCACAATGGTGCCTTCAATGGTCAAAAACTGTTCATCTACAGCAATCAGATTTTTTTTTTGTTTACGTCTACATAATTGTTAAAAAGAATTCCCTGTCAGATGGAACTTGAACTTCCCTAAAGAATGTGGCGTGTCTCACATCTCACATCAACCAATCACACATTCTGTCAAGTTAACTGACAGTTGATATTCATGAGTATGGATTTGACTACAACACTACAATTTCTGAACATGGAGGAAGCTGGCCAGGTAAATAATGAGCAGGGGCAACATCCTGTCCAAGATATAGGAAAAAAAGAATGAATCTGAGGTGGTGTAGTGAGGGGAAGACAACGGAATAGAGAAAGAGGCGGAATAGTACAAAGACCATGACAATCCCAGTGCTAGATGCCATGAGCAGCCTGATGTAACACTGTCTTTTCAGAATAAACTTTGGTTTTCACAGGAAACAACCTGGTTTCGGTTAAAATGACTAAGCTACATTTATTAGTTAGGAAGGCTATGTTACGTAAGCAACGCAGTTATGTGACGTGATGGATAATAAGTCAACGTTGACTTTTGGTTTCAAAAGGACACAAACACAAGTCTCGTTGGCGGAAGCTCTGTATTTTTGGATTCAACCTTCCACTCCAGCCTCCTCCCTACGCTGACATTATTAAATAAACGTCCTCCTTTACTCCTGCCCAGGCGGCAACCTCCGATGCGGAAGTGTCTTAAAACTTGCATTCTTTCTATTGACCAGCAGGGGGCGACTTCTCTGGTTGCACAGAGAAGTTTGATTGTATGGAAGTCTATGAGAAAATACCGACCCTCCTACGACCCTCCTCTACATTCCAAATATGGTCACTTGGAAAAAAAAAAAAAAAGCAAAGATGGCAGTGGTCGTTTTCTTAGATGGCAACGGCGTGAACTCTGTACTTGAGGCTTTATTACTGCCGTCCACAAACCAATGGGTGACGTCACGATGACTACATCCACTTCTTATATACACTCTCTGTTCCTGCCATGTGGAGCGTCATAAATGGACACATAGGGCCACTGAAAAGTACAGCACAGTCCAGTACATATACATTTCTATGTATAGGACTAAACGACTACCTTGTGCTGGTGGCAGAAGAGCAGTTCCCCATGGTAGAGCAAATAATGCTATTACGCTGAGAGACCTAGAGTGCAACCTTAGAGGATAATGGCCTCTTTCAAAAACATCAATTCTGTCAGCAGCTCTACAACAGACAGTTGAAAAGACATCAGATGACCATGAAACAACTAAAAGCTACCATTTGAGAGAAACTGTGGCAGAGTGAAGAAACGGCAGTATCAGTATGTACAGATAAAGCAATGGTATGGACTACAACGAGAATATAGTTCAGTGTAATGGGATTGTACCTGCTAATTCCAGTCATTATGTACTCTATGTACTTACATTATATAGGCCTGTGTATACTTGTATACTAATACTGGAGCTGGATGAGATTCCCTTTGTGAATACCATTGGCAGATTGAGGATGTGGCAGACATATTATATCCTCTACAGAGATCTTATCCCTGAGAATGAGAGACGTTTGGTAAGGTATGACTCTCCAACTTTTGCAATTGTGGGGGACAATGTAAGCTTAATGTAAGGGAAAATGTGATGCAGATGAAATTCTGTGGCCAGACAGACCAGAGCAACGGGATGTCAGTGAGATGTTGTCTTTAGTGCAGCAGTCCAGCTTCACTGTGTTAAAGTATTTTCCCTGTTGATGTGGTAAAAATTGGTCAAGCATATGTATTTTTCTTTATTTCTATCAGACATTCTTTTGTAATTATGTCCTAAATTGACAAATTACTCCCAAGTGAATCTTGACTTTCACAAATGAAGGGTTAATATGGGAAACAGCTCATGAACCTTTCTTTGGCAAGCTTACAGTTTATAAACAGAGCAAAACACAGTGTAACAGTTTTTGACAATAGAAGAACAAGGAGACTCAGAACAGGAACAACAGTCCATTGAGTAAGGTGGAGGTAGAGGAGGCATGTTCCCCAATGAATTAAGTGCAATTGCCACAATTTAACTTCTATCTTTATGTTTTTTACTTGTTTTTTGCTGCTGAATCAGTTTGACATCTTATATATCCTTCAAACCAATATCTGTCTACTTCTTCTTCCTATGCTTTCCTGTTTTTCCAACAATTAGTAAGTCATTGTTTATTAATGCCTAGTTCACAACTTGCTGTCTTGTAATAGGGAGTCCTGAAGTCCTGCAGTTTTTTAAATTACATGACCGATGAGAGGGGGGTCAAACCAGCTAATAAAATCCTTCATGTGTGAACTGAAATTCTGTAGTTGATCTGCTATCATCCTTGATATTCAGCCATGGCTTATGGGAACGTGATGATGTTGTGGATGTTTTACTGCAGCTCATCATAGCAGTTGATTATCTAAAATCTGAAGCAGGCCTTTGTTTTGGATTCAAGATTCAAGTGTTGTTTTCTGAGATCTTGGGAGTTTACACGTTTCTGTTGACTTCGAGCAGAGGTTTTCAAACTGGGAGAAGAGCCAATGTACAAAATATCTTTAGTTATGAGAGGGCAGGGATTCTCAAAAAGCTGTACGGCACATAGCAGGGACCACATAATGTGCCACTGACACCCATTATCACAATGTATTACAAAAAACACTGACACACACAAACACACACACACACACACACACACAGTGTTGCAGACAGGAGAGTTCAGTAAGGAGCACGCAGGAACAAAAACACTCAGGTAATGCTGCAAGGTGCACATCTGAGAGAGGAAATAGAGAAGAAATGAGTCACCGTGGGGCCCGGTTGGCCCTGGATGGTACGTTGCTCACACCTTAGATCTGGCTTCAAAGAACGCCTTCCAGGTAAAAAACTAAAGGGCTTCGGCAAGAGAAAGAGAGGACAGTGCTGCCTCTCCTACATTCGCACTGAATGCTAGAGATATGATGATAACAAAATGTTGCTTGTTTAAAGGCAACTTTTTTGATAGAACAGTAGTTTTAGAGTATGTTTTATTGAATATTTAGGCATGGTTTCAAGGCCTTGTCAACACATATACAGATATTATTTTTAAAACCAATATTTTCCTCTACGTTTTAAAATTAAATTCTGTCCACACAACCTTCATTTTGCGAAACAACTCCTTCCACACTAGAATGCAAAAACAATGCTCGCCGGATATGTATGTTTATGTTAAACCGTCTCTACTGATATTTATCCAAGGACACTTGTCTGGGTCTTCTACTTTTAGCCACAGAGCGGCTCAATTGGCGAACTCTCAGCGAGATATGTTGCTCAAGGGGCCTTCAGCAGTACCAGTAACGAGAGGAAACTCCATTACCATTCCCTCACAGTTTCCTATTAGGTCCGACGTTTTAACCCTTCACACTCCTCATGTGAGGGCTCCTGTGTGCCTCAATCTGCTGTTCATTCTGTACATTTAAAAAGCAGCTGTCAGGAGATTTATTTCATTCTCAGATATCCTATGATGTGAAAATGCAGCGCCAGCCTCCAAGCTAATCAATGATTTCTGCTCAGGATCACACCTACACAAAACCGTTGCATCATGCGCTATTATTATTCTCTTGTGATGCAGTTTTGCATTAAATATATGAGACGTGGACAGCAAACAGTAGGGGCAAACCAGCTAATATCTCATATATAAGACTGGGCACGTCCAAAGGTTAAACGGCTGCACCTATTTCTTGACTTCACAGCAGGGTGCTATCAGCCGCTGTTGTGCAACAACAAAAGAGAAAAACGAACAACGCTGATAGTCACATCCTGCTGTGAATTCTTAGCTCAGAGATATTAGCCTCAGGCTGTGTGTGTGTGTGTGTGTGTGTGTGTGTGTGTGTGTGTGTGTGTGTGTGTGTGTGTGTGGCCCACTGTGTGTGTGTGTGTGTGTGTGTGTTGACCCTTGCCAGAGATAGTCAATGTGAGTACACTAATCCTATTTCCCTACAGTGGGAATGAGAGGTCTTGCTGGAGACATGTTTATTGTTGGGACAAGATAAGGATGTAATTCACACGCACCAACACACGCACAAACACAGCAGTCCAAAAAATAGTCAAACTGACACTGAACAAACACACACACACAAACACACAGATCCATCATGGATGTGATGTTAGCAGCTCTGTCCTGCTCTTTATTAGATTTGGGGAAGTTAACACCATAGCAAAATGTATTATTTGAGATAAGCCAAACACACTGGTTAGTCTTCATCCTGAAAAACGTTTCCCTTGTAACGTCGAAAGTGAAACCCTTCTGAAAACATGGACAATAATTCATAAATCTAACCTCTGTCTTGATTGTCCAAGTATTTAAACTCTAATTCTCCTGACATAATGTAGAGGGTTGAACGCAGCTTCAGAAATAAGTTAAGAGAAGGATAAGTATGGGTAGAGTTAATGCAAGAGAAAAACAAACACCCCTATTATTTATTTTTATTCATTTTCATTCATTTCATCATTCAGAAGTTTCATTGCAAATTAAGTTACTACTGTCACAGTCACGCCTGTTCACTCTTCCTGCACTATTTCTCTCAGCTACAGCTCGGTCGCCTCTCCTCTCACCGCCCTCACATCCTCCAAGATCCCTTTCCACTGGAATCCTGCAGCCTGCAGTGGGTTCCAGCTCGTCACATCTGTGATCCTCGACTCATTGTTGCTTTCCATCTACAGCACCCGGACCAGCCCTCCAGGAGAAAGACCCCTGCCAGAGACACTCAAAAGGCTCCCGAGTCAGACAGTGAGGCCTCGTCGTCCGGGTCCGAGGAACCCTTCCTCCAGACCCCCTCCACCCACCCTACTGAAGATTCGGACTCTGCGGCCTCGGAGGAGTACTGGACTTCTCCGCCTTGCCTCTGCCCCGGTAACTGACTCAGCCTTCCGTCCCAGACCACGGTATTCCTACCTTGCCTCTGCCCCGGTTAACCGACTCAGCCTTCTGTCCCCGACCACGAGATTAGCCTTTGCTCCTCTTGGTTTTTGTCTGCCTGCTCCACTGACGGATCAGCGCTCTCTCAAGTGGAATATTCCCCGTGAGTTATCTCCTGCCTGTCTACCTGCTGTTTGTTCCGCTTTGAATAAAGCTCCTGAACATTACTCCTGGTCGTACTGCACTTGGGTCCACACACCACCCGTTACAACTGCACTGCTATTGCCAATCCAGGCCGCTAAAGGGCGTTTACACTTGGGTGGCATTACTTAAATGTATGGAGCAGTTTCAGTCAAGAAGTTATTTCCTGGTAATTATCTGTAGTCAAACAGACATATTTGTGGTTCATGGCCTAAACATAATAACGCTATTGCAACGTAATTCCACACATAAAATGGCGAATGTGCATCGCGGGTAGAGCTTTACAAAGGACAGCGCCATTACAAGGAGTGGGAACGTATTTGTTGTACTTGAACTCAATGTGTTAGAATGTGTTTTTTAAAAAAGGTTAAATGTTTGTTTTATGTTAAGAGAATGAAACCAGAACAATATATAATATATTGCATGTAGGACAAAAGCCATGTTTTAAGTTTTGTTAAGAATATATATTTGGTAATTCATGTTTTATATTTTAAGGAATGTGTTTAACGGGTCTAAGTAGCCACACTGAGCTTTATTTTTGTTTGTAAATGAACCTGTGAAGAAATTGTTATATTGACGGCTCAGTACTGGTAAATGGCCATGTTGTATCAAACAGGGACCATTAGTCTATAACAGATATATGTTTGATACCTGAAGTGTTATTTGTTAGAAGAATACATCTTCTGAAGTATACCCCAGCTCAACGTGTGTTTCTCTAATATTCTTTGACACAGTAGGGTTTACTGCCAGCCCAGGTTGCCCTAGCCCTGGGGCCGACAATAATAACACTTCCTTTACAACTAGTGAGGATGCTGATTTCTTTGGCTTGGAACATGTAGCTTCAGGCATCAAATTCAAATAAAGGTGCAAAACATTTAAACTGACACTAGAAAATTGCAGGAAACTCCCTTGGATGAACAAAGAATAGACCTTATACAAGAAGTGGACATAGCCATCGTGATGTCACCCATTGGTCATCCTCCCTGTGATGCCATTAACAAGGTGACATTCTCTAGGTTGAACTCTGAGTGAACGTGAGTGACTATGTCATCATGGTTATACTCATCATGGTTATAGACTGTAAGAACACTCAATGTCAGTGCTGTCTGCAAAAAAATGTTTTTCCCTCTGAGTATGAAGAAAATGCTGCAAGGACATACAGAGTGAAATAAGAGTACGGGAGAGAGAGGAGACAAATGTATCTTTCAGAGTGAGGAATTGGGCTGTTTCTGAGCAGTTGGTGACCCCTGACCACAAGTTCACATAGTTACTGAAACACAGTGACACACAGAAAAGGAAAGGGCAAAGAGGGAGATGGGGCCAGAAACATCCAACCAGGGTGGAAAAATACTGAGATTTCCTGCTCAAATTGGAGTCCTATTATTTTTTTTTTGCTTGCTTGCTGACATTTGACTTTAATAACTAACCGCAAGCTCAGCATTGTATTATTAAATCATATCAATTATATAAATTAACCTGCAAGAATTAAGATGAAATTACTATTCTTATCCTTATCGTCATAATTTGATGATGCTTTTTTTGCTACTTTGCTTTTGTACTATCTACAGAAGTGAAAAACAAGCCAGTCGACAGTCCATCAATGCTCGAGGTAAATGACAAAAATCTGTCCCTCAACCTGTCAATCTTTGTAGACATCAAAGAGACATCAAAGTTAGACATGAAGCATTTCAGTTAAAAAGTAATTTGTATTTTTTTTTTTGCTGTCAGAATTGAATGCTTTACATATTGTAGCCATATTGGACTTAATTAAGTTACAGCTAATTTAAAGCAATTACTTCCTGCAGCTCTTGTATTTGTCTCTGGGGTTAATGCTGCCCTGATCAGTCAGGGAGGCCGACTACCTTCATGCCTATTCTATTCATTAATTACTCACTTTCTCTCTCTGTCTCTCGCCGTTCCCACCTCCAACTCCATCTGCTGACTAAGGGTGTTCTATTTCACTTAAAGTCACAAAGATAAGATTTGTCGGTTGACAACATTGAAAGTCGGCCTCTCCTCCCAGCTCAACGAGGCTTAAAATGCTCGCAAACAGGTGAAACTGAAGCCCTGATTCTTACTTGCGGTTGTAATCAGTTTATTTGCGTTTTTTCAAAGCTTCAACACCACCACACACTTCTCTTTGGTCATAAGTATTGCAGAGATACCGATACTGATATTGAATATTTGACACTGATCAATTGTAGGATCGGATATTTGTGACAATAGGCAAATCTGGTACTGATATTATTATTCCATTATTTTATAAAAAAATCACATTTGCATTTATATCTATGTATTTATTTGTCATATTTTGTTTTACAATGTTTAAGTCACGATGTTCCCTTACACATAAAATATTGATCTCTTCCACACAGTGAAACATACAGCTTATTAAATAAACTGAGATTGGATAAATTCCTGGTATCGGGCGTTACCTTAAACCAGTATTTCTCAAACTGTGGGGCGCAGGGGGAAATGCAGATTTTTTTTATTTCAAGAACTTTATTGAGAACTTAACATATTACAAAAGTACAAAGTACACGGACATAAAACGAAGTCATTAATAAATACATGGTGAAATGCCTGTACTCTGTACTATGCCTGTATGTAAATGTTTACGTTACGCCGTTAACAGGTTACGCTTGTGCATGCGCGATGGCCAAGATCCTTGGCGACTCACATGTGTAGCTTAGTGTGCAAAATTAAGAGAAATTTGGCAGGGGGGAAAAGAAAAAGCAACCGCAGACGATGCATCCGAGACAAACAGCAAGACGCCAAGAAGAACATATGATGACGCCTATCTTGCTCTGGGTTTCACAGTGAATGCGGTAGGAGATGAGGAGAGAACAGTCTGTGTTTTATGTCTGAAAACTCTGGCGGCGGACAGTATGAAACCCAACAAATTAAAAAGACACTTGGAGACATTACACCCCACTCACGTCAATAAGCCACTGGAGCCACATCCTACCTCTGTGAGATCAGCTTTTCTGCTGTTGCCTCTCTCAGAACAAAATACAGATCTAAGCTCTACATTGAGCATGAATTGAGATTGGCCGTATCAAGTCTGCAACCCCGTTTCAAAAAGATTTGTAGTGGAAAGCAGGCTCATTGCAGCCACTAATACTGATAAAACTTGATGGCTCACACATAGTATCTGCACTCATTTTGTTTTGTTTTGCACAGGTTGCATGTTATTGTTGTTTTGAAAAGATATGCAGTGTAAAACTCAGTTAAACGCTTCATTGCCAAATGTTTGGACTTGTTTTGTTTAGTTTTTCACAGGTTGCACTTTATTGTTATCAGTTGTTGTCAGTGCAACAATCAGCCACAATAAGCTATTTTTTGCCAAATATTAGTTCTTTTTTG
Organism: Anoplopoma fimbria; assembly: GCF_027596085.1. Classification (NCBI taxonomy): domain Eukaryota; kingdom Metazoa; phylum Chordata; class Actinopteri; order Perciformes; family Anoplopomatidae; genus Anoplopoma; species Anoplopoma fimbria. The sequence goes on along the minus strand of NC_072452.1, from coordinate 4,185,475 downwards.
CATTGTTCTCACAAAGTGATTGCACATTTTATTTGTTTTTGTCTGATGGAGCAATCTCGTTTACTTGAAAGTGATTGCAATTTTCTTTATTCTATTATTTGAAAAAGCACAGATGGAGGAGTCACAAAATGTTGTTTCAAAAAATGTTGTTTCAAAAAATTTTCAACATGGACCATTTTGTTACAATTTTTGTTGGGGGCGGCGGGGCATGAACATTTTGACAGAAAAGTGACAGAAAAAGTTTGAGAACCACTGCCTTAAACCCAGGTATGGGTATCTGGACTGAAGTCGGATCAGTGCTTCCCTTGATGCTACCCTCCTCGCCACATTCAACTCTGGTCTCCATCAGAACCAGTCTTACCAATTTGGTTCTTCCATTGAGCTCATGAGAAGTCCCGCTCCACATTTCATCCATCCAGATCGTAAGTTATTACTCTTCAACCCCTCACCACCATGACCAGTGTCAAAAAAAGCTGTATTATTCCTTCTGCATCTCTTAAATTAAGTCACTTCTGATTGAATTAGTGTTTGCCATAACATGCACATGAACACATCAGCATATGAATATTTTCAGTGGATCTGCTATGAAATAAACTGGACAAGAAGAAAGCTACAATAAGTGGGTCAGTTTGAGTGAACCAACTTCCCTCTAATACATCAATAATACACTTTTTCATTGCTTGTAAAAAATAGCTTAGGTGACCTTTTGGTATTTGATACAGTGCAAAACTCCTATGTGGACATCCCTGGGATCATACCAACATCTAAGTATGACTTATAGATATATTAAATGAGGAGACGATGAGGAGTCAGATCAGAGGCAACAACAGAACAGTACTTTGTATCACGGCTGTCAGTAGCTACAGCATGAAATGCTTTTAATGACATTTTTTATATGAATTTGCTGCATCTGGTTTCATTCTTGCCTCCCGCAAAAACTGGTCACCTTCCAGTGACAGGACGGTGGATAACCAGCATGCTGCCGTGCTGCAGGAGAGGACTTCAGCTACAGGAAGCAAATGTACAACATTTAGTTCCCGCTGTGTGTGAACTCATGCGTAGGTGTTGCTCTTGTGTGAGTATGTGTGCCTCTGTATGTGAAGCCTTTCCTGGTGTGAAAGTGTGTGTGTGTGTGTTGCTGTATAAGTGGTCACCATTTCTCTAATGGCCACTGAAATAACAGGACTGGAACCCACAGCATGGGGGCAGTGAGCACACACACATAAACACACCCAAAGTGAGGTCTGAAAAAGTTTTGAAACTAAACTGTAGGTATGAACTGTTTTAATAAACGAAAAAAAAAAAGGATCTGCAGGGAAGTGTTCCCTACTGATTGGCACACAGGTGTTGCATTATGTCTGACTTGCTGACTTCAGGCTGGTGTTGCATTACTTCTGCTCAGGGTGTGAACTTGTGAACTGTATATGCTTAATGCCCCCTTTAGGGCAGTAAGAAGCCAGCTAACCCTTTATAATGGCTGCTGGAATGTGAAGTAGTATAGAGATTTGACTGTAGTTAGTATTATTTTTATGTTTGCTCAAGAGCAACCTCCGATTCTGCAGTGAAGTTGATGCGGAAGTGTCACAGGTGGCGACTCCTCCGGCTGCAAAAGAGAAGTCTGATTCTATAGAAAGCTATGAGAAAATGACTCTACTTCTCTCTTGATTTATTCCCTCAGTAAACATTGTAAACATGAGTTTATGGTCTCAATCTTTAGTTTTAAGTCTTCTTCAATACAGCATGATGTTCATTTAGTAAATGATGCTCCATTTAGAGTCAAATAGACCATAAACAGGAGTATGCTTTAGGACAGGCTTACTGTGATTGACAGGACGCTGCAGCTACCAGAGCCGTATCCGGCGTCTCTCCATCATTCATCCGCCTTCGAAATATGGTCACTTCCTTTCATCTGTTGCATAAAAAACAAAATGGCGACAGCCATATTCAAAGATGGCGAAGGCTTCAAGACGGCAGTCCACAAACCACATGGTGACGTCATGTCCACATCTTATATACAGTCTTTGTGTGTACCTCAAAGTGTGGACATAAAATATATTTGTCCTTCTTCCGCAAATGTTTTGTTTTTGGTACAGATTTGTGGCGGGGTAGTTGGTACTGTAGCAGCACTAAATTAACAGTTAATACCTGTAAGCGTGATACAGGACTGGTTATCTCAAGCATTGGATTTTTTGTTTTGAGTAATGCCACTGTGGTAGCACCTCATATCAGGAAATCAAAGCCTACTATGGTCCTTAACAGAACCATTTCCTTAAACTATACAGGTGTAGTCAGTAGAGTGTACATCTCCAACAGGCGCGACTGCTAAGAGCACTGCTGTATTTGGTGATTGAATGAATACCTCCCACAAATGACTGCCAAGTGCCCAAAAACTACACTTCATTCAAAGTTAAAAACAAGCGGCGAGGTATCCAAGCTATCGGGTTGAAGTCCTCGCACAAGACACCTCATGAAATCTTTCAAAAAACCTAATTTAACTCACCAAGCTGTCTGCCCGGGAAGCAGCGGCTGGGTTGCGGAGAGGTACAGCAATGTGTATACTAGTAGTGCTGTTAGCTGTTAACATGACAAGCTGTAAGTCAGACCTGGTGTCCGCCTCAGTCCCTTTTGAAACTTTTCTATAAATTGATGCACGTAAGGTTTGGCTAGTTTTTCTAGATATCTGTTTCAGATGGGTTCTACATTTCTGTCTCAAAGATAGTTGTATCATTTAGATGCAAATGCCATATAAAATCTATGTTATGTTCACTCAACCTTCGGATGGTGACGAAGTCTGATGGGTTTAGTCAGGGACCTATCGCCATGACAGAAATGAAAGAGAATTATAGGGTTAATGTCTTTAAAACTATAGTTTGTAGACTGTAGAAGATTGAGAGACTGCAGCAACTAGTGGACTGGTGAAATAAGTTCTTGTAATTACATTATGAATAAATTATTTAAATTTGACCATATGGCCTTAGGCCATGTCCACATTAACCCGTTTTAATTCAAATGAAAACGGGGTTTTAATACTAAAATGATCTCCGTCCACACATGCGATTCAGCATCGTTTTCGAAATGATTTGCGTCCAGACTTGCTCCCCTGAAAACGAATATCCCGTGACTATTCACGTACACTGGGCATGCCCGTGCCGGTGTAAACAGGAAGTACATTGGTTGCTTGGTTACAGATAATACCATTACACTACTCTTGATACTCGTCGTGCTTGATACTTAAGAACTTCCTGTAAAATCTTCCCCATAATGTCAAACAGACACATTTCGTTGAAGTTTTTAGAAGTTTTATTTTTCAGGCTTAGTTACAACACTGCAGGTCTAACTCTATCTCTCCCACACAGACAGCAAATTTACTTTAAATGAACATTAAACAAAGTTTACTAGATTATGGGTCCATACATTTGGTCAACACAAGTCCGTCAGAAGTCCGTCGTAGGGCTGATAACGCCGCTGGACACGCCCCTCTAATCGCTCCAATAACGGCTGATTCCAGCTGAAGCCAAAGAACCGCGAATCCCCTCCGGGTTGCCATGCATCACCTATGTTCCCCTGGGTCCTAAGTCCCTGCAATCAAGGCTTCTTGTTGTCAATCAAGCATACCTTGAACATCTATGTACAAACACGTGTAACAAATACCACATTCTCCATGTTGACTTAACCTGGTAGTCGATCGGTATCAAGGTTGTTGTTGTTGTTCTCTTCCGGAAAAGGGTCACGTGGTAAGGGGGTGACGAATCAGGGAAGGATACGTCATAACTGCTAAGAACCAATCAAGTAGCGAACGCCGGTGCCTACGTCATCGTTTTTTTGGACTGCTTCGTTTTCCGTCATCCACACTATCAGGAAAACGCGGCGTTTTCAAACTTATCCGTCCTCGGAGCGTTTTGGAACTCCTTCGTTTTCGGTGCCCTTAAACGCCGTATAGTGTGGACGCTCGGTGCAAACGCAGCAAAAGATATTCGGATTCATTTGAAAACGGGTCAGTGTGGATGTGGCCTTAGTGTCCCAAAAAAATCATGACATCCCTAGTTTCATGGTAAAACAAACAGACTTTGAAATTATATTTTAGTTACAAACTAGTATATGCTGCAGTATTAGATAGATGTAGCTTTGTGAATATGAAAACACTTACAGCACTTTTTAGATTCTTACCAGCCTTTCATTTTCTCTTTGTCTGTCTGTTTATACATAAGACATTGTGCATGTCATTTGATGCAATCTCAGTGTCTGTCACATTCTTAGGTATTATTTTAAAAAGCTTGTTTTCTTTTTTCTCCATCCAAATTTTCACTGCTTCTCACTGCTCCCCCGATATACCTGTCAAACTGCTCTGCTCCTAAGTTCCTGTTTAGATGAGTGTTAAACTGCCTGAATACCTAAGTACACATTAAAAAGGGGGCAGCACCTACTAAAGAACAGACTATAACAAATGTCTTAATCATAAAATAAAGACATTTGGTTTATCATCATAAAAACCCTTGAAGCCCCAAAAACTATTCTCTTGAAACCCCAGTTTTCCTTTTATGTTTTATCTGCTGGAAAACGGATATTTCCCACAAAGCGACGGTAACAAATCCCTTAATAAAACGAGGATGAACCCAGCACTGATGAGTGCCTCCAGCTCCCACATGACAAACAAGGGAAGTTTTATTATGTCAGTAACTCAATACTCCAAGGATGCACACGCAACTACTGCAACACACACACACACACACACACACACGCACACACACACACACACACACACACACACACACACACACACACACACACACACCTTTAGACATGTGAACAGGGAACATTTGGGGATCATGAAAAACAAGACCCTCCTTGAGACAAAGCTCTTATATAGCAACTTTTATTAGCAGGCTTTAGTGGGGTATGTGTGTGTTTGTATGTCTGCAACATGAGTTTGTGAGTATTTACTTGTGTGTGTGTGTGTGTGTGTGTGTGTGTGTGTGTGTGTGTGTGTGTGTGTGTGTGTGTGTGTGTGTGTGTGTGTGTGTGTGTGTGTGTGTGTGTGTGTGTGTTGACTGTGTTCGTCAATCAATAGGGGCCATGTGTGTGTGTGTGATGTTGAGGCTTTGTTTAATGTCACTCTCTGTGCTGTAAATTGACGAACGCCCAGAGAAGACCCCCCTTGCTCTGCAGGCTTTCCTAACTAATTAAAAATACTCTGCATTGGAGAATGGATTACTGCAAAGGGCACACACACACACACACACACACACACACACACACACACACACACACACACACACACACACACACACACACACACACACAATTGGGCACTTTATTCACTTGTGTTGTGCATGTTGACTCGCACTTAGATTTGTACAGGTGGCAACGATGATGACATTAAGGTTGCTGGTGTTTGAATGTAGGTAGAAACGTTAGCATAAGCTCCTTTCACTACCTTGAATACAGTTTGTGTGTGTTGTGTGTGTGTGTGTGTGTGTGTGTGTGTGTGTGTGTGTGTGTGTGTGTGTGTGTGTGTGTGTGTGTGTGTGTGTGTGTGTTATAGCGTGTATGGACATGCTAGTGAGAAGCATGAAGTGGTTTGGTATAATTGTGTTTGTGAGAGAAGTAGATAGTGTGTGTTTGAGAGTGATAGATGGTGGAACTATTTGTGTGTTTGCACCAATTGACATTCAGAGATCTCCCTCCATCAGTCGGCCTTGTGGACCGATAAATCTCTACGTATCCTCAGAGTGGGATGTTTCATTGAATGCCTGCCGCGCCGCTGAAGGGAAACATCACAACCAGATGAGGGGGTGATGCTGGCGAGCTTCTCTCAAAATACCTGGTCAATATCTGGAATGGTCTGCAGGGTCGTTTGATGGAGAGGCCTGAACATGACAACAGCACCGGCACTATGATTTAATGATCCGGGTGACAGGCTGCATCTAATCGTTTGCCCCTCGGTTTAAGCTTTTGTGCTTCTGTCAAGGCTCGGCCAAGAGTTAAACAATGTTGGCTGCGAACACAGTTAAAAGGCGCTATGAGTAGCACTTTAACGCCAATTAGTCACATTCATTTTTGGGACGTTAGAGTGATTACTGTACACAAACAGTGCGGATCACTGAGACCGCTGGCAGCTTCGACTGGCCTGCACATTGCAGCGTGTTCCATAGAGTCACTGAGCCGTACGATGTGAGGATAGTTTGAGAGCATGCAGCTTTGAATGTATTCAAAATTGAACCTGCACTAAGTCTCGTCCTCAAACGCAGATTCGCCAATCATAGGTCAGCTCTGGCTCGGGTCCACCAACTACATGCCAGTGCTCCATAGACTTTCATGCAGACATTTTGGATTGTCTTCATTTCAGGCTGGTTTAGTGGATTTGGAGCTAGTCATGGTATAACGTTGTGTCAGTGATTCTCGTTACCGAGAGCGGTTGGAAGGAGATATACGTTTTTAAAACTTACGTTCTACATAAAACCTGTGGAGCTAACATTAACTGAGAACGTTAGCACATCATTAACTAGCGTTAGCACTTGCTTCCCTATGCTACCCTTGCTACTGAAGGTATACGTTCAGTACACCTTTTGCTTTTTAATGATTGTAAAAACCTTCCCGGCTTTACAGCAACAGTGTTGTTACCGAATGTCATTGTCTTCTGTCGCCATCATCAGGTGATGTGATGGTTCACTTTTACAATCTCATCTGTAGTCTTTAGCTTCTATATTTATCGTTTTTATATTGCAGACCCTTCTGTCCGCTTCTCTCTGAAATGGCTTTTTTCGTTTTTACCAAAAATCCATAATTTTCAGGGAGTGCTGTTAGTTACAGTGTGGGCTCCACGCTAGCTCCGACAGCTTGACACTTCCTTATTCAAAGTATTGCTCTCATAAGTTATAGGTATTTATTGCCATAGGTAATCACAAAACACAATTTTCTTGCTGTGTGTGAATGCAAAGTCTGCTACCCGATATCATTACCCTACTTTTTTAAAACAAATGGTGTGGGCCAACGGGGGGAGGAGACATCCTTTAGATCCTGATGAATGGTATGAGAGTCAATGTCCTTCTCTTTAAAATAACTTCCATAAAAATATGAAGTGTACCAGAGCTTGGCTTCTTATTAAAAGCAGTGCACTGGCTGCTAGGGTATTTCTGGTGCGCATGCGATACTCTGTTGCCTGAAGGAACGATAGTTCCTTTGCTTCTTTTATATTTAATAAAAAAGGAAAATAGCAAAATATTCAGCACTTGAAAAAACACACAAATAGGGTGATGTAACATTTACAGTATTATCGCAAGAATACATATCAGGTCAAGGCTGGAAGCTCTTGCAGTATCTTTTCAGACTTGCAGCATACATGGAAACACCATGACAGGAATATCAATTATTTGTTATAAAAACTGGAAAACAGTAAGGATTCAATAGTGATTTGTCTGCGCTGGAAGTGACTTTACGCTCACCGTTAAGGAAGGCGGCACAACTGGATAGGTGATAAGTGTCAAATTTTTGTTCAATTATATCCAGACTTTTGTTTACTCCATAGTGTGGCATTAAAAACCTAATAAGCATCCAACCCCCCGAGTCGAGGGCTAATGCTATGTGTTGCCCCACACAGTTGAATCCTGTTTCTTTTTCACATTTCTTCATTTAGGCTCACAGATGGGCCTGAGGTTGACGGGCGCTGCTGGGGCTTTCCTCGTCGGATCCCCCTGCAGTTTAGCCTTGAACTGTTAAGAGGCCAGCTGTCGTCTGGGACCGTGGGGAAGCCAGCTTTGTGGTGCTGAAGAGGCTTACGGCCGAGCTGAAAGAAGCCCTAACGGTTCCTCTCATCTCCTGCAAGGGGAACGGAGCAGCAGTCAGCAAGAGAGTGACAAGCCAACGGTCTAAACACTGTAGACTGTGAAGCCTCGGACCACACTGTGTGAGTCTAATAACCTGCCCCGGGGAGGGGATAGGGCGAAGGGTCGACCAATCGTTTGACATGTTCAACCTGTGTGCTCAGTGAAATGAGGTCAGCCCACTAACCACACACACACACACACACACACACACACACACACACACACACACACACACACACCGCCTCTCTGCCTCTTTCAGGGCACATTGTTACACACAGCGCCACAGGCTAACGGATCAAACGGAGTTCCTTGTTTCCCGATTGCTCTCGCTGTCCGTCTCTCGATCAGAAACCTTTGCCTCAGGTGCGCTCTTTAACGTACACTCTTGAATCGACACGGAAAGTAGTCACAGCGATTATCTACAGAGACTCCTGGGGGGGGTCATTCTGTGGAGGGAAAATACTAAACCGAGGTGCAAGTTCACAGAGAATGGACTGCGGCCTCTGATAGCAGCATGAGGTGTGCGTCATTCGATATTGCGCTTATGATATTACAGCGCAAACGCTCCCATGTTTTGCAGCTGAGTGCGATTATTTTGTGTCTGATTGTTGTTATGCATGTGGCAAAATATAAATGTGCTTGAGACCGATCCGTCTGTTGTGAGAGGTGTGTGTCAGCCTATCAAAAGCTGACATGTTTAGTCCGTTCGGGCCGAGCTCTGATTATTTATTTTTTTAAACCAGACCTGGGTCAACTTATTTCACTTTTTGCCTTTCATCGTGCCCCACAAACACATGCACATTTGCAGGTTGGTGAAATAATACATCACTAATGAGGAAGAGATTCATTCCATTCTCTTATAGTTTCTCAAGACATTTCAGACATTTCTTTTAAGTTTATTAAAGACCTGCAGTGCGTAACTTCATTGATTATTTAAATCTTGTTTCTTTTTCATGTATTTTCAAAAATGACATGAAGCAAAGCTTTATTCATTTATTGCATTCATCACATCCTGTCACTGCATCCCAAAATATAATGAGTTTGAGCTTACACCCTTTGCCTCAGTGACCACCAACTCTCTGAAGACACCAATAATTTCACTCTGACTGAGTGTGGGTACTAGCGCTGATTTTTGTGGATTGGACTTTTTTGTAATGAGGCTCATTTGCAAAGGAATATTTATATGCGAGGCGATTTTGCGCCAAATGTCTGCGTATAATCGCCTCTAAATATGAGCACACAGACTCTGTTTGCTTGGCAGCACAGTCAGGGGTGCATTTCACCCTTTGAGAGTTACACGATTACACGGTTTCTTTATGTGTCATTTGTGCTGCAAAAAGCTGCAAAGTCCGAATTTGCCACTTAGTGCCCAGATTGATAGACAGATATCAAATCTTTGGAGAAGCACTTGGTCAAATTGCATTAAGGGAATTACGAGAACTCCAATATGGACCTCTGACACTCAGAATGAAAAGGCTATTCAGAAGATGTTAGAGTAAACTAATTTGTTATTCAAACCCACTGAATAAAAAACGCCAATTGATAATCTATGTTTTTATCAAATCACAGACCTGATGTGGCAGATTAGCTGAGGTTTGGATGGTTAAATACTGCCTGAGGGTGTTTTTTTAGTTGGATTCTTGCTTATTTAGTCCTGAATATAATTTTTTTCCTTATGTGTATTCCGTGTTGGCGCTCATACAGTAGCATATTTTCATGTGGCTGATTTTCAGCATTTTGCATGACCAATATAAATATAGGTTTCTGCACATTGACATCTTTCAACAGTTTTTTTATGTGGATATGATTCATCCATTCAGTCATTTCACAGCTCCCTTCAACAGTTTCCTTTATTCAAAGAGAATTCGGTTGCATATCGGCCAGAATAGTCAAAACCCAGCCAAATGGTTTTGACTTCGCTCATTTATTTGTTCAACCAGAAAAATTTACTGACAATGTACTTTGTCTTAGTCGTATGAGCAAGTGTTTGTGCCGCAATGCAGCAATTTGCACCTGGTGTTTTATAGACCATTCAACATTAATGGCTGACTCATGAGGCAAAATTAATCTGCAGCTGAGCAGAAGTGCAAAAAAATTATGTTTTGTCTTTGTGCTGCTGGAACGTTTATAATTTCCTTTCCATTTTTTTTCTCTCTAATTGACAGCGCTTTGTCTTGTGTTTGAATTGGAAAGACAAATGGGACATATTATGGCAATTATGTAGCACTGATGTTACTGCTTATTGTACGCACAAAAATATTTTTGCCAGCATAGCTACGCTAAACGCAGAGAACAGATATGTCTTTAAGGGTTTAGATCCAGCTCATTCCTTTCATTTTTGACGTGCCTACACTGAACCTTCAGCTTCTTTTTTACCCTCATGACTGGTTTAGACTGAAGGGAGCTTGCGGCATCTCTTGCATAGTTATGCTCGACTCAGTGTGTGTAGTGCTGTTTTCCTTCTTCTTCTCTCAGTGTAGCCCTGGAAAGTGCCATTGAAGATTACTTCTTTGGCAGCCGTTTATTGCATGAGACGAGATGATGCCTAATGATTGTTTGCGAGTCGACAGCGGATACAAACTGAGAGCTATGCATCAGCCTGTGCTCCCCCCAGAGGCACAGCAAAGCCGCTGACATGCAGCCGGCTTGAAGTCAACAAACCATTATTGACAGCCAAGATGGGACAGTCATTGGCTGTTACCCAAGGCGGCCTTGTGACTTCATGAATATCCAAAGCCATTGATATACTGACTATTCTGGCACCGACAGGGATACTGTAGGGATGCCAAACCTTCTCTGCCAAATGATCGCCCTGTTTTTCACGATCATTTTGCCAGTCATTATGTCTCTATCATCTCTGATTCATCATATTATATTTCAACCTCAATGGTGGTGTACTCCATGTCCCACAGAAAAAAACTCCCACTAACATCTGGCTTTTGTCTAAAGTGGGAAAGGTTACAATCTGCATACCTTCCCCAAACAAATGACTTTGCAGTTGTCACAGGGTTTTTATTGGATCCAGCTCCGATCGGCAGTGATGGACACATGACACCAGGATGGATGGACACACTTATTTTTGCCCCTTTTTTTCTGGTGCAATACTGTGCTGTGTGTTGAAGTGAATATATCATTTAAAAAATCAAAAAGGATGTGGACAAATGGAGTTAGGTGCGCGGATTGTAAGAGGGTCTCTGAGGTTGGCCAGAATTTTTTTTAGACCGTCATAACACTTTTCAGGAAACGTTTTTCTATGAGAGGAACAGATCCTCAGCACAGGTACTGGCTTTTCTGTGTCAGCGTCTTGAGCAGTCGTTCAGTGGCGCAGACATTATGTGTTGCTTTTCTTTGCTTTGGGTACTTTCATGTATCCCCGTGGGTGACGCAAATAACCTCTCTAAAACCACAGTGTGCAGAGCAATTTACACAGTGGCAGGTGCTCTGACAGAGCCACTGGATGTGTTCATTGTGTTCCCTGTCCACTTGGCCATGCAGAGGATACAATAGGGCTTTTACAACAACAACAGTTGGCATTACACCTCTGTGACCTCTTGATCTATAAATAATTTAGAACCCTATGAGGTACACTGTTGTAGGCCTATTGTCTGGGTGAGAATGAAGCTGATTGTGTAAATCGCAAGACATTCCACAGCCATTAAATACATGAATATTTACACACAACACTTTGTGGGTGTGTGACACATGCTACATGTGTCTTTTGTCATCTTGTTAGTCATTAGTCGCTGTAACACAAAAGCTGCCGTTTTGCCATAAATGAAGATCTCGATCGATAGATAAGGACACTCATTGATTGGTAATACCAGCAGGTGTAATTAAAGGTCAGAGGTCAGCACATTGGATTATCTTTTTCTCCACCATGGAGTCATTTTAAATGCACATAGATGTTACATTGACTTTAACGCTGTTATCTTGTGGAAGTATTGTTAACTTGAAATTCTTTCTCATGGGACAGGTGTTGAGGCAAAGTGGCCTGGTTCAGTGCATGACACCTGGGTCTTCTGGGAGTCTATACAGTGGCACAAATTAGAGCAGGGTATTGTAACAGTACCTTGAATACTTTTTTGTGTTTCTTAAATGCTATTTTGTGATACTGATAATGGCAATATGTCTTTATCTTCAGGGCTGTTCAGTGGAGTGCTGCTCGGGGACAGTGGTTACGCCTGCCAGCCCTTCCTCATGACCCCCTATCCTGACCCTGATACAGGGCCACAAACAGCATTAACCATGGCCCTTACCCAAAACCAGGGTCAGGACAGAAATGACCTGTGGCATCCTTAAAACACCATTCACCTGCCTGCCTGCGTGGCCTCAGAGTGGCCCCAGACAGAACATGCTGCATAATTACAGCATGTGTTGTGCTACACATCAATGAGGGCCCCTCCTGAACATCCACAAACCACTGATGATGTGGATCCCATCGCCCTGGACCACCCTACTGGCAGGGCTTTTAGAGAGGTCAACACTCAACACATTTGTTTCATTTTCAAGTGCTTAATGATAATCTTTTGTTCTCACATTCCTGAGAAAAGGATAATACATAGTTTATTTTTTTATAGTTTTTTTTTTTATAGTTTTCATAGTTTTTTTAGTTTATTTATTTACTGAGAAAAATTTAAAAAATGTGTTTTATTGATTCACATGCCTGGAAATAAATTACCTTCCTTTCATAATACAATTTCTCTTTTATTCATTTGCATTTTTAGTCAGACCGGTGACACTTATTTATTTATTGCTAGTACCTAGGACTACCTCAAACGCAGTATTGGTTGAGTGTTTTCTCCTGGAGATAAAATAAAGACCTTCATGTGTCAGATTGTTGGAGGGCAGCTTTAACTCCATCCTTTTTACATCCTCTAATGTGCAGAATAGATGAACATCAAAGTGGAGTACTGTCCTGGGTTTAATTCTCTCCAGTGAACATTTGAACCCTACAGCATAAATATTAATGTAATCGCTCTCTTCTCTGTATCTGCCATGCCCACACACTGTACACATACATGTGAGGAAATCTTTCTTTAGTCAATGAAAGGGCTGGAAACGGAGAGAGAGAGTCTGAGAGGTACGATAGGAAAGACGACAAACAGGGAGAGGAGGATGTGATTTTCTGAAATATCAAAACTTTCTGTTTTTGGTTTTACATAAAGGCCCCTTGTCTGCTCTATTCCAGGCTTTACAATGTGCTACTGGCTTATTCTAAATGTCTGCAATTAATGTTTTTCATTTGAAGAAAAACATATTGGTGATGGGAAATTGCAAGAGTAGACATAGTGGGGCTGAGTGTGAGTCATACCATAGGCCCTTTAGTGCAGCTCCATCTCCAGGCCTATTGAGCTTTGGGGGTGAGTCACGGAGTGAATCATTTGAAATAGAAAGGCTTAGCTGTTATTTTCCGGAGGAAGCTCTAATCTCTAGTTTTATTATTTAACTGAAAATGAAAGCTGAAAACGTTTCCCCCTGAATGTTTCATGACCCTGTCGCAAAGGCAAGATCGTGGTAGTGAGAAGTGAAGGATCTATGGTCGTCTGTGGGGAAACTTACAGTATTTTTAGTGTATATAATCATGTATCACTCTCTGCTCTTCCTGTGAAAGAGCTCCGGTCACTGCTTTATGTGAGACTTGATTTGGCTGTATCCAATTATATATCCATCTATGTGTGTCACAACTCCTAGTCACTTAGTCCTGTCGCTTCAGATCTGGGGCACTCCTTCCTGCCATTCCCATCACCTGACCTTCCCTTCCCCCCTGCTTACTAATTCCGTTTTTCACTCATCAGAAGTACGAGCCCGGTGGCACCAGATGAATGACATGACCATTTGTATGTCACTTAAACTGTGTCCCAATCCACAAGGCCGTCCCATTTCGAAGACTCCTTCTAATGCGGCCTTCTTTTCCCAGATTCAGAGGATACAACTGATGGATCCTTCACGGCCCAACATATCCCAAGATTCATTGCGTGCCGGTGAAGTTGATTTTAATTTTAATCGACATGGCAACTAGTGGACCAGCAACGGGAGAATTCACATTTAAATGTAATTATTGGGTTTTTAACTCAAGTGAATATCTACAGATACAAGTGTTTAAACTAAAAACAAGGGACCTGATCAGATCACACTTATGTTAAAATGATCGGTTAACTTACGTGACGCTATTAACTAACCAGCTAACGCTACCGAGAGCAGCTGTGCTATTTACAGCAGCTCGTCCATTTTAATCTTTTAATGTAGCTTTACCTCTTTTATACTCTTTATGACAGCCACAGCTGGTTGCTAGGAGACGGGAGCGGCAAAAGGGTGGGGGCGCGAAAAGCTAGTGACGCAAACAGGAAATCATCTGTCGACCAGACCGTCTCATTTCGGAGACCGCTTGGTCGAGACTTTGCGGTATTCAAAGGACGCAGCCAACGTAGACCGCGAAGGATGCGTCCTCCGAAGGATGCAGCCGCTGGATTGGGACACAGCTATAGTGTGCAATGCCATTCTTGCTTTTTGCGTGTTATTTTACACCATGTAGTCTGTACGGACTCCAATGTAAACACATAATGTTTGAATATGCTCAGTCAGACCAAGTGATGTAGTATAAAACATGAGAAAGACAACTAATGGTTGGTGGGTCAAACGGGTTTTTAAACTGAAGAACTGTGTTCTAGATCGTTTGTGTTTGTGCCCCAAAGTAATGATGACTTACTCTGATATGATTTGTTGCGTTGGGGATGTTTTTCACTTGTTTTTCGGACTTATGTAACTTTTAAGTTTTCCTGTTTGTTGTATATTCACTATGTTTTTCCGAAGCCCAACAAAGTTGTTGTTTTTTGCCTAAACCTAACTGTGTCTCTTGGTAACATTTTGCCATAAAATGATAAACAAAGAGTCTAAAAACAGTAATCATTCTCATTTTAATCTAATTTTAACAAGGTCATTAAAACATTCTTTTTAAAATTAGGAATATCGTAGAATCAGACATTTTCCAACACAGAAAAGTGCTGAAATTCTCACTCAGGCGTTTATCACTAGCCATTTAGAGTATTATAACTCTATTTGTACTGGATTAGCCTAAACGCCTAAGACAACTACAGCTAGTGCAAAAAGCTGCTTTAGTCTTAACTAAAATAAGGAAAAGGGATCATATTACCCCACTGCTTTTTGAGGCTGCACTGGCTGTTCTTTTACTAGTTTATAAAGCTTGAAATGACCTTGCTCCTCTGTACATCAGAGATTTTGTTTTGTTTTATGTTCCAGCAAGATCACTAAGGTCCTCCACCGCTTTTCTCTTCAATGTTCCTTATGTGTCCTTTTAAAGTACCACTGAGAGTGCCTTCTGTTTTTATACCCTAAACTGAAGAACTCACAGCCTCTGGATATTAGAATGCGAGCTATCAAAGTATTTGTAAAAGGAAATTTGAGACCTATCTTTTTAATTTGGCTTTTAATTTGGAGCAATATTATACCCTTTGTTTTTAAGCTTAAACCGTTGTTTTTTATGTAATTTTTCACCATCTCTCCCAGGATCTCAAGAGGACGTCCATATAGACACCATCAGCAAAAAAAGGCCCAGCAGAGGATGTGATTCCTGTGGCAGCCCAGGAAGTTCAACCTGTCTCAGGAGCTGTTGATCCAGTTCAACACTACAATTGTTCAGTCTGCTCAACAGACTAGATTTGGACAGTCAGGACTGCAGAGAAAACCAGTGGTGCCAGCCTGCGCTCCATCCATGATGTGTACATCTCCAGAGTCAGTTAACGTCACTGTAGACCCTCCACGGCCTCTTGGAGGTGCTACAGAAGACTCTACACCAAAATAACCAGACCCAAGAACAGTTTCTTTCCCGTGGCCACTGACCACTTAACATCAGAATCAGAATCGGCTTTATTGGCCATGTATGCATAAGCATACAAGGAATTTGACTCCGGTTTCTTCCGCACACTAATACGAACAAATAGACAAATAAACAAAAAAAACAACAACAAGGAGATCGAAGAGGAACAAAGGATAAACATACAACTAGTATGTACAACATGAAATGTAAGAATGCAAAAGTATATACATCAACACAAAAAACAACGACAATGAAATTTAGATAGAAGTGCAAAACATTAGTCATGTATTGACCAAAAGTGATACTCAATTGATATTAAGCATGTTTTTGCTGAGTAGCAAACTGTTAGATTTGGGGCGTCATGAAATGTAGTGAAGTCCCACATTCCATCTACAGCACAGACCTGGAGAGTTTAGTGTGTGGGTTCAGAAAGTGACTAAGGCAAACTGGAGTATGGCTCAATTAGCTGCAATGTTACATAACCTGCTTAACACACCTTTTGTCTCCAGTGGCTGTCTGTTTAAAACAGATTATGTAACAGTGCTTCTATAACCTTTTAGTATGCTGCTGTTGTAAAAACAAGAGCTGAGAAGCAACTTGACTTAGGGTCTTGAAATGCTAATTTTCCCAGGAAAGCTGCCACAACAGGATATTATATTGTAGCTTCTGACTTACCTTTTCAAGTGTCACACACTTGCTTCTCATTAATCTGAATTACAAATTCAGAAACAGTCTCTTTGTGTAGGGGTTTAAGGAATGTTAATCTTAAGAAACACGTATTACAATACTTTCCAATAGCTTTTTTTTTCCTGTATTGGAATTACCAGACAGTCTATCCACTGAAACCTGTTAATTAATTCAGTTTAGTAGAGCTGCTGCCATAGCTCTTCATGTGTGTTTTATTTTTACATTTGTAATCAGCAGCTGACTTGTAATTTGCAGCTTCTGGCAATCAACCGTGTTTGGGCGCGCTATGTTAGCAGTGAGGTAATTAATGCAGACATTATGACATCTCGTGGAAATGCATGTACTGTGGTAATCACATTAGTGCTGATCATAATATCCTACATGTGTCCCACATTTCTGTAACAGCACAGATGGAGTCCTTCTTATACTTCCTATTAATATTGGGGGGGGGAAAAGAGAATGTAGAGAAATGTCAATGAGTCAGAGAATTAGTAATAGAAAAGGAGTTGAACTGACATTCCAAATTAAAATGAATGTAGCAGGATAGTCAGAGCAACAGCCATTTTTATTTGTTCCATTGCAACCGTTGTAGCGGGCTAACTATGTTAGGGGTGAATCATTTCCCAAGAAATAAGTCAGTTTCTAATCCACGTAATCATGAACGTCAAAGTATAAAGAGCGCAACATCACAAACCTGGCCGGGGGGAGGGGAGATGTGTCCAACAAATAATTCCCTTTTCCCTAAACCTAAGTAAGTAGTTTTGTTGCCTAAACCTAACTGAGTTTCCTGTCCGGATGAAAGTTTATTTTGAAAATATTATATTAATGTAACATGGGGAAATTGACACGTGTTGCTGGACTTTTGTACGAAAATGCACAAAAATGTAAGACTTTCTTTAGATACGAAAGTGCTGGATGGACGCAAAAATACAGAGAAATCTTTGCTACCCATATATCTATTCAGTAGTGTACAGAGGTTGAGTGTAGGAGTTGAGTGTCCACCACTGCCATAACCAGGATACGTGTCATTGTTGAGATATTATGTGTGTTGGATCAAAAGACCAATGATCCAGCCAAACAAGTGCTGCCATCCCTTCAACACATTCCCACTTTCTATTCATTAAGAATAAGAAAAAAGCTAAAAACAGTAGGCACTTTTTAAATAAGCATCCACAACTGAGGCTCTACAGTATGGAGCTTATTTATTAGGAATATGATAACAGTGTCAGTGACTCTACACCACTATGGTCACCCTGAGCTATTAGACACAGAGTAATCGTTTGGTACTATCCTAACGGCCACCGCCATTACACTGAATGGATTTCCTTATCCTCACAGAGTGGATAAGGAGAGTAAAAATAATTTATTCATTTGATTCGCATTTCTGCGTTAATGTGTGTGTGTGTGTGTGTGTGTGTGTGTGTGTGTGTGTGTGTGTGTGTGTGTGTGTGTGTGTGTGTGTGTGTGTGTGTGTGTGTGTGTGTGTGTGTGTGTGTGTGTGTGTGTGTGTGTGTGTGTGTGTAGCCTTCAGTGGTGTGTGTGCAGCATCTGGAACTCACCGTGTATGCTTCTGTGAGCCTGCACATCCTAGAATATTAGTAATGCATTTCAGGTCCATATAAATGGATGATGGAGTGTTTTAGACCACATTAAAACTGAATCGCTCAGCAGATGCAAACACACTGAGGCCTATTATTGACCCATGTAAAAGCCAATTAAGACATTTAAAAATATGTTATCTTCACAATTCACCAGTGTTCATTTCTATAGCTGTTGTACAAAGGAAATTAACAAAGTACACATAGTGCTTAAATATGCACTATGCAGAGTGTGGCATTTTTAAATTGAGAGATCAGAGGAGATTATCAGAAGCAATCTGGACCCGAGATCAAAGTCCCGAGAATTTCACAAAAAACGAGGCTGAACCAGTCACAAAATGAGGGAATGACTTTATTAAATGGGATAAAATGATCTCTGTGGGTAAACGTAATGAGTAACACACAAACACTCCTACAATATGTACTTTTAACCCTGTCTTTAACAAAATCAGGTCCTTCTGATGATGGATTTATAATATGTATTTCAGTGGTAATGTGTTTTTCATGTGTTTGCCACATCATGATAACATGTTATGGAGTGTACAGTTGCAGTTAATGCTGATTTTAGAATCATTTTATTTTGTTAAAAATAGCATCCATTTAAAGAGAGTAGATAAACATTTTTACGTTCTGTTTTACAATTTCTCCCTCCTGGGCGCAGAAGTTGACCTTTAAAAAAATACAATTAACTTGTTTTAGAAACTTTCATATACTAATGTTGTTTAGACTTTAAGCTTCCGAAAGGCTCTGATTTTCTCCAAACAAGTGAAAGTGCATCATAAGAATAAGACATAACTCCCTTGATTGGTGAAACCATTCACTCTTCACTTTTGGCTCTTTTTGGGTCTCCACCATTACCTCATATAACTCACCATAACCTGAGAGAAACATCAGACTCTTTAGCTGATAAAGGCTCCACTATGTTCTCCAGCTGGTTGCGGACTTTGTCTGGCTGCTGGTTATTGCTGAGCGGGTAAAAGTGAACAGTGGGTGTATGAGACCCTTTTTTTGCTAAAATAGCTTCCTGCTGCTGTTACTGGGACCAGGGTTGATGAGAGGTGAGACTGAAAGAGTTAGGAAACACAAAACAGGAAAAAGATCTGTTTTCAACAAATTAAATGACACAAAAGATTGAACGCTTTCTGTGATTTGTTCGAACGGTGTTCACATCAGGAATGAACCGTTTACCCTTCAAAGCCCACTAGAGGTCAGTTGTTTTGTCCCCACGAGAGTTCAGGTCTGGTGTTTAGTTTTTAGGACCAAACAAGGCTGATGTGATCGTGCCCTAAATCACACATTCAAATGGACAACTTTTGCTGTGTAGTCTAGGAAGGTCAAAGTTGACACTTGCATTTTACTCATACCTCTTACACTGAATCATCCATAACTTAACTCTATAGGTACAATTAAAATGCATTAGTGTTTAAATGATTAACCTTATTTAAGCTGTACTCATACAGTTTTAATCCATTGCTTTCGTTGGATTCAAACACTGAACTATAGGAGGGTAACAGTCTTTTAATTGGCCATACACCATGTATCAGATCAAGGATGGATTTGGTTTTAATGTAGCTGTACTATCATGCAAATCTAATGCTGTCATGTTTATTAGCAAACGGATATCTAGTAACCAATATCTGTGCCAAAGATGATCTCTGCTCGGATGCTTTTTGGGATGGTCTCATGTCATGTGGGTCAACAACGTTGCCCGTCATCAACA